>NC_134690.1:36443218-36603218 GCF_050947455.1 Rhinoderma darwinii | reverse complement strand
TGGAAAAAAATGTGATCCAAAAGTTGCATGTATCCAAAAATGGTACCTATAAAAACTATAGCTCGTCTCACAAAAACAAGCCCTCATACAGCTCCACTGATGAAAAAATTAAAAAGTATAGGTCATCAGTATATGATTGGTGGAGATCCGACACTCGGACCCCACACCGATCAGCTGCTCCGGCTGCCTCTGGGCACCAGATTTTATGCAGTTAACGGTGTCGGAAGCAGATGGCTCTTTTCACTTGAATAGGAGCAGAGCTGCTGTCTTGCAGCATGGCCACTATACTGTGACTGGAGCCATCTGCTACTGACCCTGACATCTATTGCTCAGAGTCAGCCGAAACAGCTGATCGGTGCAGGGACCAGGTATCCTGTGCATACGTAATCAGTATGAAAACTACTCCATGCCTGGACAACCCCTTTTGTCATTTCTTCCCTTTTTTTTATAGACACTAACATCAATCATTTTTATGAGACATTGGCAGCATAACATCTTAACATCATTAGTGAGTATAAAAGACCCACCCCAGACAGGGGAATTCTCCAGTCCAGGACATGTATTCTGTCTTTGCATATACTGTAAGTCAACCCATCTGTATAACTAATTTCTTACCTTTTTTTCTAGACCTTAACATCAATAATTTTTATGAGATACGGGCAGCATAACATCAGGACATCAGAAGTAAGTATATATGTCAAGGTCGGTTGCAGATTTGCAGACCTGTGACCAAAATGATTAGGCAGGAGGGTGATAATATCAAAAGCGCTCAAGTACCAGTCCAGGTTTAGTACGCACTTAAAGGGGTTTCCCACCTTGGACAATTCCCTGGGACCCGAACCTATCTCTAGAACAGGGCCCTCTAAACCCACTACTAGCTCACTCTGCTCCCGCTGCCTCCTGGCCACATCCTGGTTAGGTGGTCGGGAGTTACGGAAACAGAGTACCACGGCGAGCTACGCTGTTTCCGTAGCTACCGAGTTCCTGAAACAGCGTAGCTCGCCGCGCTACGCTGTTTCAGTAACTCCCATTTACTTCTGTGGGAGTTACGGAAATAGCGTAGCTCAGCGAGCACTTAGGAAGTGGTCGGGAGGCAGCGGAGTCGAATAAGCTAGAACAGGGTTTAGGAGGCCCCGTTCTAGAGATAGGCGCGGGGACCCACATGGGACTCTGGGACCCACATCTGTCAGACTTTTAATGCATATCCTGTTGATATGCCATAAATGTCCAAAATGGGAAAACCCCTTTAAGCGGCAACAGATTATAGCGTGAGGCAGAGATGTTAGGAAATAATCTCAGTTTGGTTCACATATAAGAAGCAACAGGTTGCAGTATTAAGCAGATATGTGGTCAGGAAACAATTACATTTCGGTACACAAATAAGCTGCTACAGTTTGTAGCGAAAGGAACTAGACTACAGGCGGGAACCTTAATAGTCTGACAATCAGGAAGTGCAAGGGACAGGTTTATATAGTAAGCCAAAAGAGTGAGACCAATCGGGCAATAACGAAAAGGACTCCAGAGGCAAAAGTCAATAAAACCTACACAACAGATTCAGGAGTGGAGCTGTCCAACATCCCCTATAGCTCAATGAGAAGAGCTACTGCCTCGGACACAGGAGTTTCTGTGTTTGAATGGTGATGATATGAGACCCTCCCCAGACTGGGGCATTCTCCAGTCCAGGAGTTATATGATGTCTGTGTATACAGCTACAGTCAATCAATCTGCTTAACTCATACTTTCCCCTTTTTTCCCCAGACAATAACATCGTTGATTTCCATCAGATATTGGCAGCAAAACTTCAGAAGACCAGAACATCGGCAGTGAGTATATGAGTCCCTCCACGCACAGGGACATTCATTCTTCAGTCCAGGACATGTATTCTGTTTGTGTATTATATATATATACAGCTATAAGTAACTTGCTCATTATTTTGCATTATTATTTATATGCCAAAAAACAGAAGTGGGCCCAAAACATGGAAGAGGTGAAAATTTTTCCATTTGGGTATGTTTGCAGATTTTCCACAACGGATATCGTTATGGAAAATCCACTGTGTATTACCGTAGCAGCAAAGTGGATGAGATTTGAATAAATTTCATCGACAGAATGCAGAAAAAATCTGCTTAGAAAACAATCATAAATTGACCTGCGGTGCGTTTTTTTAATCCACAGAATGTCAACGGAATTGTTGCACTTTTGATTTGGGTTTTGCCTATTGAATTCAATGAGGAGTTAAAATCCGCAACAAATAACAAATGTTGATATTTTTCCGCAGAAACTATGCGATTTAAAATCTGAAACAATACAAAACCGTTTTTTGTTTAAAATAATAAAAAAGTCTATCTTTGTCATAGCAACGGCTCCTATTCTTCCCAGCTGCTCTTCATGCAGCCCGGCCTTCTGGGATGATGTTTTAACCCAAGTGACAAATGCAGCCAATCACAGGCTGCAGCGGTCACATGGGCAGCAGCATCATCACATTCTGCAGCCCAGGACATGTATTCAGTCTTTGTATTATATATACAATCAATCAATCAATCAATCAATCAATCAATCAATTTGTTTGACTTATTCCCTTTTTTCTAGAAAATAACATCAACAGTTTCAGAAACATCACAATAAACAGTGAGTATATAAGACCCTCCCCAAACAGGGACGTTCTCTAGTCCAGAACATGTATTCTGCCTGTGCAATAAATTATCCAATCTGTTAAACTAATTTCTTCCTATTTTTTCTAGACATTAACATCAAAAATTGACATCAGAGATTTGAGCAGCATAACATCAAAAATTGACATCAGAGATTTGGGCAGCATAACATCAGTACATCATAACATCATTAGTGAGTATACGAGACCCTCCCCAGACAGGGGCAACCTCAGGTCCAGGACATGCATTTGGTTGGTGGATTATGTGTATAAAGCTAAAAGTTAATGGTTCATTCCTTTAATTTTTTTCTAGAAATTAACATCAAAAATTTTCGAGCAGACATGGGCAGCAAAAGATAAGAACATCCGAACATAAATAGTGAGTATATATGTCAAGGTCGGTGGCAGGTTTGGAGACCGGTGGCTAAAATGATTAGGCAGGAGGTTGATAATAGCAAAAGTAATTAAGAAACAGTCCACGTTCGGTACACAGATAAGCAGCAACAGGTTGTAGAATGAAGCAGAGACGTGGTGAGGAAACAATACAAGTTCGGTACACAAATAAGGTGCTACAGTTTGTAGAGAAAGGAACTAGTCTACAGGCAGGAACCTCAATAGTCTGACACTCAGGAAGTGCAAGGACAGGTTTATATAGTAAGCCAAAAGAGCGAGACCTAAAAGGCATTAAAGGAAAGGAATCCAGAGAGGCAAAAGTCAAGAAAACCTGGACAACAGATTCAGCAGTGGAGCTGTCCAACATCCCCTATAGCTCAATGAGAAGAGCTGCTGCCTCGGACACAGGAGTTTCTGGTTATGAATCCTTACAAAATGTGACCCTCACCAGGCAAGGACATTCTGCAGCCCAGGACATGTATTCTGTTTGTGTATATAGTTATAAGCCCCCTTTTCCATGGCAGTCATTTGGTCAGTATTTTGTATGGGTATTTATAGGCCAAAACACGGAAGAGGTGCAAAACTTTGAATAATACTTTTTATATTTATGTTCTGTTTCTGGATTTGGATTATAAATACTAATGCAAAATACTGACCAAAATACTGCCGTGTGAAGTGGCCTGTCTATCAATCAACTTAACTCATTCCCTTTTTTCTAGACAATAACATCAACAGTTCCATCTATTGGCAGCAAAACATCAAACTAAACAGTGAGTATATGAGACCCTCCTCAGACAGGAACATTCTCTAGTCCAGGACATGTATTCTGTCGGTATTTTATGTGTATACAGCTATAAGTTAATCGGTCTGTTTAACTCATTCTTGCACTTTTTTTTATAGACAGTAACATAAAAAAATTTCAGCAGATATGGGCAGCAAAATATCAGAGCATCCTAACATCAGTAGTGGGTATATATATAAGGCTCTATGCACATGACCGTGCCCATAATCACAGTCTATGATTACAGGCATATCCGGCCGCAGACGGCTGTGGTCAGTCATACGCATTTGTGGACAGTGTTTCCATTATATAGTATGGGAGCCCGATCCATAAAATAAAAAAATAGGATTTTTTACGGAAGGTTTCTACGGTAAGGACACCTTCCCGTAAATATACGGGAAAGTGTCAGTCGGACATAATAATGAATAGGTCCGTAATTATGGACGAAATCTATGGTCGTTTGCATGGGGCCCTAATGTCGGTGGCAGATTTGAAGTACCGAGGCTGGAACAATCTGATAGGAGGTTCATAATAGCAAAAGTAGTTAACTAGCAGTTCAGATTCGGTACACAGATAAGCGACAACAGATTGTAGCGTGACGCGGAGAAGTGGTTAGAGAATAATCTAAGTTTGATACACAGATAAGAAGCAACAGGTTGTAGCTTAAAGCAGATAAGTGGTCTGGGAACAATCCAAGTTTGGTATACATATAAGTGACAACGGGTTGTAGAGTGAGGCAAAGGTGTGGTCAGGAAACAATTTACTTTCGATACACAAATGAGCAGCAAGTTTGTGAAGTGACGCAGAAAGAAACTAGACTACAGACAGGAACCTCAAAAGTCTGACAATCAGGAAGTGCAAGGACAGGTTTATATAGTATACCAAAAGATTGAGACCAATCAGGCAATAAAGCATGGAATCCATAGAGGCAAAAGTCAAGAAAATCTGGACAACATATTCAGCAGTGGAACTCTCCAAAATCCCTTATAGTACAATGAGAAAAGCAGCAGGAGTTTCTCGGTTTGAATCCCGACAATATAAGACCCTCTCCAGACAGGGACATTCTCTAGTCCAGGACATGTATTCTGTTTGTGTGATATGTGTGTGTACTAATAAGACCCCTTTTAAACATCAGTATTTTGTATTAGTATTTATATCCAAGATCGGGAGAGGGTCAAAAACACAGAAGAGATGTACATTTTTCCATTATACTTTTTCTATATATTTTCTGTTTCAAGTTTTGGCTGCAAAATACTGACCAAAATACTGGCGTGTGAAAGTGGCCTGTCTATGAATCAACTTAACTTATTCCATTTTTTCTAGACAATAACATCAACAGTTTAATCAATGGGCAGCAAAACATCAGACTTAACAGTGAGTATATGAGACCCTCCCCAGACAGGGAGCTTCCCCAGTCCAGGACATATATTATGTGTAAATAGTTATAAGTTAAGCGATCTGTTTAACTAATTTCTCCCATTTTTTCTAGACATTAACACCAAAAAATTTCTGCAGATATGGGTAGCAAAAGATCATAACATTCGAACATCAGTTGTGAGTATATATGTTAATGTCAGTGGCAGATTTGAAGTCCTGTGACTGAAACGATCAGGCAGGAGGTTAATAATAGCAAAAGTAATTAGGTAACAGTCCAGGTTCGGTACGCAGATAAGCAACAACAGATTGTAGCATAGAGACATGTTGAGGAAATTATCTAAGTTTGATACACAGATAGGCAGCAACAGGTTGTAGCGTAAAGCAGAGATGTGGTCCGGAATCAATCCAAGATTTGTGCTCAAACAAGTGACAACAGGTTGTAGAGTGAGGCAGAGATGTGGTCAGAAAATAATTCAATTTCGGTACACAAATGAGCAGCAACAGTTTGTAGAGTAAGACAGATGGAACTAGACTACAGGCAGGAATCTCAATAGTCTGACAATCAGGAAGGGCAAGGGACAGGATTATATAGTAAACCAAAAGACTGAGACCAATCAGGCAATAAAGGAAAGGAATCCAGAGGCGCAAAAGTCAAGAAAACCTAGACAGCAGATTCAGCAGTGGAGCTCTCTAACATCCCCTATAGCTCAATGAGATGAGCTGCTGCCTGGGACAGGAGCTTCTGGGTTTCAATCCAGACAGGGACATTCTCCAGTCAGGACATGTATTCGGAAATGTATATATATATATATATATATATATATATATATATATATATATATATAGCTATAAGGCAACTTTCACGCGTCAGTATTTTGCATCAGTATCTGTAAGCAAAAAATAGAAACTGGTCTAAAACACAGAAGAGTTGTGAATATTTATATTATTCTTTTTCTAATTATGTTTTGGTTTTGGCTTATAAATACTGATGAATAATAATGACCAATATACTGCAACGTGACAGTGACCTGTCAATCAATCTGCTTAATTTCTTACCTTTTTTCTAGACAATAACATCAACAGTTTCCGCTATGGGCAGCAAAAAATCAGACTGAACAGTAAGTATATGAGACCCTCCCCAGACAGGGACATTCCCCAGTCCAGGACATGTGTTTTGTATATGATCTGTATACAGCTATAAGTCAATCAATCTGTATAACTCATTCCCTTTTTTCCAGACAAGAACATCTATAATTTCAGAAAATGACATCAGAATATGAGCACATCACCAGTGAGTATATGACCCTCCATAGACAGGGGCAGACTACAGTAAACTCTCTATTCTATGAATTTTCAGTCGCATCCATTTCCCACACCTATTAGTCCTGGTGGGTGGGGTGATGTGGGGCCATATATTGCTCTGGGGCCCTGTGACTGCATGTTACTCCGCTGTGTGTCATGGTCGTATTCTTCTGGTTATAAAATATGTGTTCTTCTACAGGTCACCATGAAGAACCATCATCACTTTTTAATACGCACAATTTGACATCTTATAAAAAAAAAACGCAGAAAATAACTTTTCTATCAACAAACATTGAAAAGTCAACGAAGACTTACTGGATCCTCGAAAGGGAAAGGGAGTATTTTATTTGAGGCGGCATATAGGACATCAAACACAAAGCTACGAGACAACATGTAGAGCCCGAACATCAATCATCATCAGCGGCAATACCTTTCCCAAATTTGCCACCTGGATTTATCATTGCGGAAATTAAAAAAATAAATTTTAAAAACTCTGTTCTTCTGTTTTCTCTTTCACTTCATGTCTTTCCTGCTTTATGGGTAAATAAACAGAGTTATGTGGCTGTGGAGAGGGGAGAGTCTGGGAAAGTCCTGGAGGAGTTCTGATGATGACCATAATGGTTGTCACTCGGCTTTGTAACCATTCTCCATGGAGGAAATTAATTCCCATCAATGGAAATATCTTTTTTAACCCCTTAGTGACCACCAATACACCTTTTCACGGCTGTCACTAAGGGGCTTTAGGCTAAGGCGCCGCCTTTACACGGCAGCGCTTTAGCCTAATGTAGCGCCAAAATAAATGATCAAAGCTCCGTTCTCTCAGTTACCGGAGGTAGTTGAGGGTTCGGAGCAACAACCAGAGACCATAACGAGTGGTCTCTGGTCACGTGATCGCCGTGATTCGTTAAATCACGGCGGTCACTGCAAAGCGGCAGATCGTTACCCTTTCTCTCTCCTCTCATGGAATAACTCCTTAGAGAGAAAGGGTAATAAGTGTTCCCCAGTATACCCCAGATGAATCACCCCCCCTCCCACGTCTGATTCCCCCCTTCCGATTCCCCCCCTCACACACAAAATGGCGCGCGCATGCACTGTGCATAACCTGCCTGTGTCAGCAGCTGGCACAGAAACCATCAGGGACCGTTGTGACTGGTCCCTGATCAGGTGATCTATGTGATAAAACCTATCACAGAGATCATAGACAGTTATTTTAATAACACAGCCAGGACATGGGCTGTGTTTCTCTCTCCTCTCATTGTAGTTGTTCCTTGAGAGGAGAGAGAGATCAGTCTGCGTCCTGTGCTGTAAAAAAAAGTGAAGAAACAAATCACCGCTTTCTAGTATATATATATATATATATATATATATATATATATAATATAAAATCTAGACTAGCGTTAGTGCTAGTTTAGCGTTAGTGCTAGTTTAGCGTAAGTGTTAGTTTAGCGTTAGTGTTAGTTTAGCGTTAGTGTTAGTTTAGCGTTAGTGTTAGTTTAGCGTTAGTGCTAGTTTAGCGTTAGTGCTAGTTTAGCGTAAGTGTTAGTTTAGCGTTAGTGCTAGTTTAGCGTTAGTGTTAGTTTAGCGTTAGTGCTAGTTTAGTGTAAGTGTTAGTTTAGGGTTAGTGCTAGTTTAGCGTTAGTGTTTAGGGCCATAATAGCCGTAAGACTACATTAGGGCTTTATTTTATTACGTCTGTTATAAAAAATAAAAAAAATAATAGTTAGTGTCGTTTTTAGGTTTACTTTAGGCTGGGTTCACATGGCAGCGTCCTATAGGGCTGAAATTACGGAGCTATTTTCAGGAGAAAACAGCTCCTGAATTTCAGACGTAATTGATTGTACTCGCGTTTTTCGCGGTGGAAATTACGTTCGTAATTGGAGCTGTTTTTGAATGGTGCCAATGAAAAACGGCTCCATTTACGTCTCAAGGAGTGACAGGCACCTCTTTGACACGGGCGTCTTTTTACTCGCCGTCTTTTGACAGCGGCGCGTAAAAAAACAGCTGGTGTGCACAGAACATCGTAAAACCCATTCAAATGAATGGGCAGATGTTTGCCGGCGCTTTGGAGACGTATTTTTGGACGTAATTCGAGGTGTAAAACGCCCGAATTACGTCCGTAAATAGGGTGTGTGAGCCCAGCCTTAGGGTTCTTATAGGACTTATAGGGCATATATATATATATATATACTGTACATACATACATACATACATATCTATAAATATAATGTCTCAGAGACTGTACAGCGCGAAGCAAGCCTACGCCTTGCTATGTTCCAACAGTTCTGAAAGTGAAACGAGCTTGCGTTCTTTTGGCCAAAACGACAACTAATACCCCATGTTTTTTCATGGTTACTTACATTGTACATACCTTTTTTTCAGGACGCGCCCGGGTCTTATGATGCTGGGATAGCCTGGTGTGCGGATGTTTGGCATTGCATGCAGGGCAGCCCGCTCTCTTACAGTATGGGCGTTCTAAATAGGCTGCTATTCGGCGATATATGCTGTGCCTCACTATCCAAACACTATGCCTCCATGTTTTACACACTACACTCACGTTTTGTTTCACTCACAGCCCTGATTTCTACACACTACACTTAGTCATGTCCCCTATACCTCACATGTACACTATACACAGTACTTTATTATTTATTTATTATTATTATACATTTACTTCCATGCCCAACACACCACTCCCCTCAAGGTAAGTGGGAGCGGCTATCATTATTTAAACACACCTGGGCACTTTCCTTCAACAGCATTCTCTGACCTGGTTGCGTCCTGTTTGGAACGGATTTTTTTACCCACCACCTAATCTGTGAGTATGGCCTTTTCTGTGGTTTTAATTACATTCTATGTCCCATTTTTTTGCATATCTGAAAGTGAAACTGACACCGCTTCAGAACTTTTTCCCGACAGTGACGATTCCTATTCTACCGCTGAACCCCATAGTCCTATGGTGGTAGATACAGCAGTCGCTATAGAGGTGTCAAGTGCAGTCCCTCCCGTGATGTGGGATCCCGCACTACCATTTTCCCCCCAAGTACCCCAATTTGAAGCGACTCCAGGAATTAAGGTCGATATCCCAAATTTTACCCCCTATAGTTTTTTTCATTTATTTGTATGTGATACGGTCCTAGACTTGATAGTCCAGCAGACTAATCTTTATGCTAGGCAGTTTGTTCTGCAAAAGCCTTTATCTATATACTCAAGAATGTGGAACCCCACAAGTGTCCCAGAAATGAAAAAAAATGTAGGCATTACCCTCAATATGTGGTTTGGTTAAAAAAAAACATCTGTCCGGTCCTACTGGACTTCTAGTGCTGTCCACGCTACCCCTGTATTTGCAGCAGTGATGTCCAGAAACCGCTATGAGGCCCTAATGCGGTTCATGCATTTTACCGACAATTCCCAAGTCCCCCCGAGAAGTGACCCAGCCTATGATCGGCTTAATAAATTAAGGCCATTAATCACCCTTCTAAATGATTAATTTCTAATTTTGTACACCGCTGACAAAAATTGGTCTGTAGATGAATGGCACATGAGCTTCAAAGGCCGGCTTTCTTTTCGTCAATTCATCCCTTCCAAACGAGCCAGATATGGGGTGAAATTATACAAAGTGTGTGAGAGCACAACGGGTTACACCTGCGGTTTTAAAATATATGAAGGCAGGGACCGCCAAATTCATACCCCAGGCTTCCCAGAAACTATTGGCATCTCTGGCAAAATAGTGTGGATCCTAATGGAGCCATTTCTGCACAAGGGGTACTACGTCTATACAGACAACTTTTATACAGGTGCTGCCCTTTATAAAGCCCTCCATGCTGCAAATACAGGGGCCTGTGGGACAGTACGGAAGAACAGAGTGGGATTCCCACAACAGTTGGTGTCCAGGCATTTGGAAACAGGAATATTCATGGCCCTTGCAAGTGAGGAATTACTTGCAGTGAAGTGGACCGACAGGAAGGATGTCTACATGCTGTCCACCGTACACACGGACACCACTGTGGCAATTAGGGAGAGAGGGCTACCACTGCACGCAGAAACCTGTCTGTGTAACAGACTACAACAAATTTATGGGGGGTGTAGACCTTTCCGACCAGGTGCTTCAGCCTTACCTGGTGAAGAGCAAAAATAAGGCCTGGTACAAAAAGGTAGCAATCTACCTCATCCGGGTTGCTACCTAAAACAGTTTTGTTATTTTCAAAAAGGAACGCTCACTTTTCTTCAATTTCAGGAGAAGGTCATTGAGCATCTCCTTTTTGAGTCCACTATACCTGCACAATCCTGTGAATCTAAGGATATGCGCAGGCTTTCAGAGCGCCACTTTTTACACCTTCCACTGAGACCCAAAAATATCCCCAAAAAAAGGTGCCGGGTATGTAGCAAGCATGGCAGGATGAGGGATACCCACTTTTATTGCCCCATGTGTCCATCAAAACCAGCCCTTTGTAACTACCCCTGTTTAGAAACCTTTCACACGGTTTCAAATTACTAGCATTTAACACAAAAAAAAATGGGTGGGGGGGTATTTTTAGGGAGTCAATTTCTTTATATTTTCTTTTTAGTTTGTGGGCTTTCCAAGTCGGGATTATTTCTTGTGGAAGAGGTTGTAGAGCACATATTTTTCAGACCCGTGAAACAAATTTTACCCCTTATGATTTTTTTTTATTTATTTGTGGGTGATTAAGTCATAGAATTAATTTTCCAGTACAAAATCCCACATCCACAATTTTTTTATTTTGACTGTTCTCATGACTATGTCCTGAAACAAACAGCTGTTACATTCCTAATTCTGTACCGTGATACGGGAATGATCTTTTTTTTATTTGGAGGATCTCTAATAATCGAGCTGTTCCTTATCAATACACCATGGGCTTTGTTACAGTTCTTCTGGAAATACTGACATCATTTTGGGGTTTAGTGATCCTTTACTGTTCCTATAGATGGTTTTGGGCACTGCCCCTCTATATATTCTGTAGGTGATTGGTTGTTTTGTGCACATAGCGGTTCCTATCTTGCCGGGCAGGGGCCTGTTATGGTGTACCGCGTCACTTGGCACATTCGTCCCTCATAAGGATTGATGGAGCCAAAGAGACGTTGCACAACCAGTTACAGAAAAGAAAAAAGCTTGTCATGATAGCCCTGCAGGTGTTCTTCTATCTAGTGAACAGACTCGCGTTTGCAACATAGTTGGATACATTTTCCTCCATTTGTATATATTGCCCTTCACTCCAGTACAGATTATTTTTTCCGCTATAATTTGTTACACATCAGACCAGAACGCTGTTCACAACGGCATCAGAATGATACAAATGTCTAAAAACTGCTTTGTTAGCAAGACATTGTCTATATGACTGTCAAATGCATTTCTAGGCACATGCCTCCCTTATTAGAAAATAGCGTCGCTTTTCTTCTGTACGGCCCCCCAAGATAAGAATGCAATATATTTCTAACACAGCAGCCGATTTACACAGATATATTTTTCTATCACTTCATTTAAAAAAATGTATTAAACATTTGCATAAAACAATATATATCCTGATTATCTGAGAATTCCCATTAATTCATCCTTTTTACATTTTTGCGTTGTGTATCTCTACACCCCTAGATAAATACCTTAAAGGACCAGTGTCACGAAAAAAAATTTTAACGACACATACAGACATGGAATACGGCACATACAGTCCCATAGTGAATGCGAACGGGGCCCGTTCCATCCACTATGCTGTACGCCGTCTGTGTGGGAACGGCGCATGCGCCGCTCCCACATAGTCCAAGTTGAACTGTGTGACGTCCGCCGCCATTTTCTTGTGGACCGGAAGTCGCGGCCGGACAGTAAGATTACTACTTCCGGTCGCGGCTTCCGGACTTGTGCACTTGGAGCGGAGGTAGCAGACGGAGCGGACGGACCGGAGGGAAGGGCGGCGGCAGGAGCAGGTAAGTTATTTCTATGTATGTACGTGTTTTACTGTGTATTTACTACTGTGTGTTAACCTACTACACTGTGTGTTAGCTCAAAAAATGGCGACACACAGTGTAGGAGGTTTGACCGTTCAATCCCCTCGTTTTTCCCGGCACTAGCCAGGATAAAGGAGGGGGGATACTGAGAGCTCACTAGAGCGAGTGAGTTTTCTCAAATTTTGCAGCATAAAGCAATGTGGTTGCTTTACCACATGCAATGCTGCAATTTTGGGAATTGCTCCATCTAGTGACCAGCACTGGGAAATATTATAAATTAGAATCTAATTTATAATATTTCCTGACTCGTGAAAAAAATAAAAAAAAATAGAACAATGTTTAATACACGAATACACTAATTGTTTAACTAAAAAAAAAAAAAATTTTTTTCTAGCAACACATTCCCTTTAACCCCTTCCCGCTCCTGGACGTACTATTAGATCATGGTAACTATAGCGTTCGCGCTCCATGACCTAATAGTACGTCTCGGGAGTAACGGCCGTTTCGGCCGTCCTCCCGACACATACAGGAGCTGTGACAGCTCCTGTCTTGTTCAGCAGCTGTCACAGCTCCTACAGCGGGGACCGATCGCTGTGTCCCCGCTGATTAACCCCTTAAAAGCCGCGTTCTATAGAGATTGCGGCTTTTTAGGGGTTAAGCTGCCATCGCCGGCCTGCTACACGATAGCGGCCGGCGATGGTAACTATGGCAACCGGACAGCAAACAATGGCGTCTGGCTATGCCATAGACGGAAGCCTAGTGGGTCCTGACAACGTCAGGACCCACTATGCTTGCTGTCAGTGAGTAGCTGACAGTTCTAATACACTGCATTTCGCATGTAGTGCAGTGTATTAGAATAGCGATCAGGGCCTCCTGCCCTCAAGTCCCCTAGTGGGACAAAGTAATACAGTAAAAAAAAAGTTAAAAAAAGATGTGTAAAAATAAGAAAATAAAAGTTTTAAAAGTATTAGGCTGGGTTCACACGACCTATTTTCAGACGTAAACGAGGCGTATTATGCCTCGTTTTACGCCTGAAAATAGGGCTGCAATACGTCGGCAAACATCTGCCCATTCATTTAAATGGGTTTGCCGATGTACTGTGCAGACAACCTGTAATTTACGCGTCGTCGTTTGACAGCTGTCAAACGACGACGCATAAATGGACTGCCTCGGCAAAGAAGTGCAGGGCACTTCTTTGCCACGTAATTTGAGCTGTTCTTCATTGAACTCAATGAAGCACAGCTCAAGATTTACGAGCGTCTCAGACGGCTCGCAAAATGCGAGGAGGAGCATTTACGAGTGTAACGAGGCAGCTGTTTTCTCTTGAAAACAGTCTGCCTTTTCACACGTAAATGACAGCTAGCGTGTGAAGATACCCTTAAAAGTAAAAATCCCCCTTTTTACCTTATCAGTCATTTATTATTAATAAAAGTATATAAACAAACAAATAAACTATACATAATTGGTATCGCCGCGTCCGAAACGGCCTGAACTACAAAATTATTTCGTTATTTATCTCGCACGGTGAACGCCGTAAAAGAAAATAATAATAAACCGTACCACAATCACAATTGTTTGGTCCCTTCACCTCCCAAAAAATGGAATAAAAAGAGATCAAAAAGTCGCATGTACCGAAAAATGGTGCTGATCGAAACTACAGTTTGTTACGCAAAAAATAAGTCCTCGCACGGCTTTATTGATTGAAAAATAAAAAAGTTCTGGCTCTTAGAATAAGGTAACACAAAAAGTGAATGATTTTTTATCAAACGTATTTTATTGTGCAAACGCCATAAGACATAAAAAAAAACTATAAACATTTGGTATCGCCGTAATCGTATCGCCCCGCAGAATAAAGTGAATATGTCATTTATAGCGCATGGTGCAAGCTGTAAAAAAAATAGAATAAAAAAACAATAGTAGAATTGCTGTTTTTTAGTCACCACGCCACCTAAAAATAGAATAAAAACTGATCAAAAAGTCGCATGCACCCCAAGAAAACTACAATGGATTCCTCAAGGGGTCTAGTTTCCAAATTGGGGTCACTTTTGGGGGGTTTCCACTGTTTTGGCACCACAAGACCTCTTCAAACCGGACATGGTGCCTAATAAAAAAGAGGTCTCATAATCCATTGGGTGCTCCTTTGCTTCGGAGGCCGGTGCTTCAGTCCATTACCGCACTAGGGCCACATGTGGGATATTTCTCAAAACTGCAGAATCTAGACAATACGTATTAAGTTGCGTTTCTCTGATAAATCCAATTGTGTTGTAAAAAAAATGGAATAAAGAGGATTTTCTGACAAAAAAAAAATGTAAACTTCACCTCTACTTTGCTCTAAATTTCTGTGAAACACCTAAAGGGTTCATAAACTTTCTAAATGCTTTTGTGAATACTTTGAGGTGTCTAGTTTCTAAAATGGGGTGTTTGATAGGGGTTTCTAATATATGGGCCCCTCAAAGCAACTTCAGAACTGAACTGTAACCTAAAAAAATAAATAAATGAATGAGGCAATACTTCGCTTCTTACATTATACTGATAATGAGCCGTGCCCACCCCGAGATGACCCCAGTTTTGACCGTTTGTATAAACGGAGACCCCTATTAGACCGTTTCAGTGCCCGGTTTTCCCAAGCATTCATCCCCAAGAAGTGTATTTCTATTGATGAGTCCCTGGTACATTTTAAAGGGAGGGTTCAATTCAGCGAGTACCTGCCGGGTAAGAGGGCAAGGTATGGCGTGAAGATGTCTAAGCTGTGCGAGAGTGCATCAGGGTATACCTACAGGTTTAGGATATATGAAGGAAAGGCCACCCCCAAACCAGACTGCATCCTGGACTACAATAGGTACATGGGAGGGATGGACTTGTCAGATCAAATCCTGAAGCCCTAGAGCGCCATGCGGTGTGGTATAAGAAGCTTGCCGGGCACATCATACAGATGGCTTTGTACAATGCGTACGTGCTAGGTCGATGTGCAGGCCAGAGGGGAACTTTCCTGGAATTTCAAGAGGTGATTATCAAGAACCTAATCTTTAGGGACCAAGAAGGAGGGGGGGGGGGCACCCAGTACTTCTGGAAGCGGGGCCACACGCATCGTACCAGGGCGGCAACACTTTCCAGGAGAAGTTCCCCAAACTGGCAAGAAGGGAAAAAGTCAAAAGAGGTGCAAAGTCTGCTATAAGGGATGACACAATATATCAATGTGACACGTGTCCCGAATAACCAGAGCTCTGTATGAAAGAGTGTTTTAAAATTTATCATACATCCCTTGGTTTATAATTTACCCCAATTTTACTTACCCTGATGCACTCCGCACAGCTTATCCCCCTCGTCTTTCCCCTCTGAGCCCTGCTGTGTGCCCAGGCAGCTGATAACAGCCACATGTAGGGTATTGCCATACCCGGGAGAACCCACATTACAGTTTATGGGGTGTAGGTCTCCGGTCAAAATGCTCACTACACCTCTAGATGAATGCCTTATGGGTGTAGTTTTTAAAACGGGGTCACTTCTTGCAGGTTTCAACTGTACTGGTACCTCAGGTGCTTCTGCATACATGACTTCGCACTAGAAAATCCCCAGTAGGCCAAATGGTGGTCCTTTCCTTCTGAGCCCTCCCATGGGCCCAAACGGCAGTTTATCACCACAAATGGGGTATTGCGGCACTCAGAACAAATTGCGCAACAGAATGGGGTATTTTGTTTCTTGTGAAAATAAGAAATTTTCAGCCAAAACTACATATTATTTGAAAAAAATAATTTTGTTTTCATTCCCAGCCCAATTCAAATAAGTTCTGTGAAAAAACTATGGGGTCAAAATGGTCACAACACCCATAAATGAATTCCTTGAGGGGTGTAGTTTCCAAAATGGGGTCACTTCTGGTGGGTTTCCATTGCTTTGATACCTCTGGGGCTCTGCAAATGCGACATGGCACCCGAAAACCAATCCAGCAAAATCTGGACTCCAAAGAACAAATAGCGCTCCTTTGCTTCTGAGCCCTCCCATGGGCCCAAACAGCAGTTTATCACCACAAATGGGGTATTGCCGCACTCAGGACAAATTGGGCAACAAAATGGAGTATTTTATTTCTTGTGAAAATAAGAATTTTTGAGCTAAAATGACATATTATTGGAAAAAATATATTTTTTTTTCATTCCCAGCCCAATTCAAATAAGTTCTGTGAAGAAACTATGGGGTCTAAATGGTCACATTACCCATAAATGAATTCCAAGAGGGGAGTAGTTTCCAAAATGGGGTCAATTCTGGTGGGTTTCCATTGCTTTGATACCTCTGGGGCTCTGCAAATGTGACATGGCACCCGAAAACCAAACCAGCAAAATCTGCACTCCAAAGAACACACAGCGCTCCTTCCCTTCTGAGGCCTCCCATGAGCCCAAACGGCAGTTTATCAACACAAATGGGGTATTGCTGCACTCAGGAGAAATTGGGCAACAAAATGGAGTATTTTGTTCCCTGTGAAAATAAGAAATTTTGATCACAAATGACATTTTATTGGAAAAAATGTCATTTTTTTCATTTCACAGCCCAATTCAAATACGTGCTGTGAAAAAACTGTGCGGTCAAAATGGTAACAACAACCATAAATGAATTCCTTGAGGGGTGTAGTTTCCAAAATGGGGTCACTATTGGGGGATTCCTACTGTTTTGGCACCTCAACACCTCTTCAAACCTGGCATGCTGCCTAAAATATATTCTAATAAAAAAGAGGCCTCAGAATGCACTAGGTGCTTCTTTGCTTCTAGGGCTTGTGTTTTAGTCCACGTGCGCAGTAGAGCCACATGTGGGACATTTCTAAAAACTGTAGAATCTGGACAATACATATTTAGTAGTGTTTCTCTGGTAAAACCTTCTGTGTTACAGAAAAAAATGAATAAAATCGAAATTCAGCAAGAAAAATGAAATTTGCAAATTTCACCTCCACTTTGCTTTAATTCCTGTGAAATGCCTGAAGGGTTAAAAAACTTTCTAAATGCTGTTTTGCATACTTTGAGGGGTCTAGTTTTAAAAATGGGGTGTTTTATCAGGGTTTCTAATACATAGGCCCCTCAACGCCACTTCAGAACTCAAGAGGTACCTTAAAAAAAAGGCTTTTGAAATTTTCTTAAAAATATAAGAAATTGCTGTTTATGTTCTAAGCCTTGTAACGTCCAAGAAAAATAAAAGAATGTTCAAAAAACGATGCCAATCCAAAGTAGACATATGGGAAATGTGAACTAGTTACTATTTTGGGTGGTATAACCGTCTGTTTTACAAGCAGATGCATTTAAATTCTGAAAAATGCTATTTTTTCAAAATTTTCTCTAAATTTTGCAATTTTTCACCAATAAACACTGAATATATCGACCAAATTTTACCACGAACATGAATGTGTCACGAGAAAACAATCTCAGAATCGCTTGGGTAGGTTTAAGCATTCCGATGTTATTACCACATAAAGTGAAATATGTCAGATTTGAAAAATGGGCTCTGAGTGTAACGACGGGGGTAGGGAAACGAACGAGTGAGCCCTAATCTACCCGCCACTCTGTCCCTGCCTACTTGCAATGACCCGCCCTAGGCGACGGGGTACAACTGGGCAGCGGTCCCTACGCTCAGTAAGTGCACGAGACAAACATAAAAGGAAATACAAAGCAAAGGGAAAGGGGCAGTTGCCCACGGAAACACCGTGAGCAACCAGAGAGGTGAAAGAGCCAAGTCAAACCAGGAGAGCACGAGGTACCAAACGCAGAGCAGGAGAGTAGTCAGTAAGCCAGGGTCAGTATGGAGCAGGATCAAATAGTTAGGAGCTGTAGCTGGGCCAGGAAACCACACGAAAAGAATCACAAGCAAAGGAGGAACAGGAAAGGCAGGTATAAATAGACAGAGGGCGGGAGCTAGCTCCATCTGGCCAGGCTGCGATAGGCTCTCCCACTCCTAAGCCTGCCATCCTGAGTGATGGAAGATGGAGTCAGTCTCAGAGACGTAGATTCAGGTGCAGACTGATTACCTATGGGAGTTAACCCCGAAGCTGTGCCTGGCAGATCCTTTACACTGAGCCTTAAGGCCAAAACTAGGCTGCGTCCTTAAGGGGTTAAGGGGTCTAGTGTATCCAGGCAGCGTATTAGGGCCACACTGGGGGCATTTTTGAACACAGGAGAAATAGGGTGATAGATTTTGGGGTGTGTTTCTTCATTCTCATGTTCACTTTACAAAGAAATATGTCTTTAAAATGATACATTTGTAGAAAAAGTTTTTTTTTTTTATTTTGCACCTGTTTTGCATGAATTCTAACAAAAAAGCTGTGGGGGTCAAAATACTTACTACACACCTTAATAAATACCTTAAGGGGTGTAGTTTTATGGGGTAATTTTTGGTGGTTTCCATCATTCAGACACCTATGAGCCTCTGAAAACATGGCTTGGTGCAGGAAAAAAAAATGTACTTCAAAACGTATTAAATTATTATAACAGTTGTAAGTCTCCTAAATTGCTAAAAAAAAATATATTTATTTTTTTCAAAACTGCTTCTAAAATAGAAGTACTTGCAAAAAGACAAAAAAAAGAGAAGAGACGGCGCTCCCCTAAGGTGATAACGTACAGATGACAAAATTCAATTGTAGAAGATGAAATGGAGCTCACCTTTTTAAGTTGTGTTATGTCGTTAGCACAACTTAACTTTTGCGCTTCTAAGATGTTTATTCCTTTTTGGACTTGGTCACACTGTGCTTGCCTCTGGAGCTGTAACCACGTAGAGTGGATACGTGTAGGAAACCTCTTCCTCGTGATTTTCAAGGAAACGAACTTTGGAAAAAAAGAAGCTCCTTGGAATGGGCAAATATGTGTTCACAGGTATTGTTTCTTATTTAATTTGTGTAATTGTGTCTGAATTTATGCTGTCCTCTTGTTCTATATTAGGAATGGATTGCTTTGTTATAGAAAACATTTCTATCATTGTACCTATTGGTTCGCATTCGTTGATTTGTTAATTGTCGGGAAAGAAGCTCTTATATTTTGCTGCATGTCCGCGAGGGATATTCATATTAGATCTTTTGAGGTTTTATCTCTGTCAACTCATCTGATGCATTGATGTTTGTTTTTTATGATGTAGAAGTTATTAAACAATGTCTTTTAAAATATTTTGTTTATGTTTTATTCTATTTTGAGCTATTCGTAAATTCCGATAATTTATCACTTGCTAAGAATATGTGAAATTCTTTTTCTATATCTTATTTTTCTGATTTAAACTAGATCTATTTTTTCATTGAGTCCATTTGGACTCAACGTTTCAAATTTAAATATCCAGAACGATTCACGTTTGTTCAGGAGGGAAATTCGGTTATGTATTTTGGGGTTTATTTGCTCAATAGGGGAGATTTTTATATTATTAAAATTTGATGCATGATTATATAGCAGATGTCTTGAAAGGCTATGTTTTAAAAACCCATTTTTAGCATTAAAACGGTGACCATTTAGTCTACTTCTCAATGTCTGGGTTGTTCTCCCGACATATTGTAATCCACACTCACATTCGATCATATAGACTCTACATGATCGGTTTCACAGGTCATAAAGGTGTTTATTTGGAACGTTTCTTTCGTCACGTTTGACATGACCTGTAATTTACCTGCATTTATGCTTAGACAGCATAAGCAATTTATTTTCCCACATTTATAAATACATGCAGGTTTAAGATGATGGTTAGAGATGGAAAAAGAGGTATTTAACCTCAGTCTGTTGGGTGACAATATATTTTTAATTGTTCTCCCTCGACGGAATGTTATACCTGGTTTTGGGGGAATAATCTTATTCAAAATTGGGTCATTTTGAAGTATGCTCCAATGTTTTTGTAATGAGCCTCTGATGGCGTTGTGCTCATGATTAAAAGTTGTGATAAAGTTGTTAGAATAATTATTCGTCGGGATTTCTTTATTGTGTTTTTCATGTACTTTTTCTAATAAGCATACTTCTTGGGAAGTATCCAGATTTCTTTGGTACGCATGCTTAATCAGGTTTTGAGGGTACCCTTTCTCTTCAAACCTTTCTTTGAGAATTTTGGATTGTTCTTTATATATTTCTATTGAAGAACAGTTCTTTCTTATCCTTCTGAATTGGCTATGTGGGATATTTGTTGTCCATCGCTTATAATGTGCACTTTTAAAATTCAAGAAACTGTTTTTGTCAATATACTTAAAATGTGTTTTCGTTATGAATTTGTTGTCAGAATGACTAATTTCTAGGTCTAAAAATACTATTCTTTCTTTAGATATACTTTGTGTGAATTGAATTCCCCATGAATTTTTATTTACATTTTTTATAAAACTATTAGCTTCTTCATCAGTACCTGACCAGATAAGAAAGAGATCGTCTATATATCTGCGATAATAGACAATTTTTTTTCTATACATGTGTTCATTCTCTATGTTTTCAGATTCTAAGTGACCCTAAACTTTTGAACGGTAGTGTACATTTTTCCTCAGAGTGGAAAGAATACATGACTATATGTTCTAGGGGTATGATGTAACGTCTTTTTACAAAAAGAACGTCACTATCAGACCATTTTTCTAAACTCCTCAATATTACATGGTTCAAGCTAGAATTATACAAAAAACATCCGGACTTTTAAAAAATTTAGTCATCCGTAAAAATGAGACTAACGAGATTAGAAAGAGATGTAATAGAAAAAAAGCAGCCAAATTCTAACGAGATCGACAGGATTATGCATGTCGATCTTCAGACACACCAACCATGGGATCTGCTGATCAAAAACATAAAAAACAGCCATTTCAGAACCATCACATTCGGACATATGAAAACCTTAGATCCGACAAAGATAAAAACACAAATACGAGAAAATACAACAAAAATACCTATAGAAGAAGCACCTCTATATCTCATCACGAAAATACAGTCTCCAGCAATACTCATAACAAATACAATGATAATACTACAAAAGTTTCTGTCCACCACAATACCATCAGACAAATAGACCCAGAACTTAAGAGTGCAGAACCCTGGATCCCACCCAACATAAACCTACCCCCATTATTTCACAAAGCCCCGTCTGAACCATCACACATAGATATGATATATCACACCAATTCCATTGATAATACATTTTTTACCACCTACGACTCACCAGACGGCACCAATACTACCCTCCGTTGGATAGGTACACCCTTTCATAATGACGTGCGCCCGGAGCCGGCTTTCTCATCTCTGTTAGTATTACATCTCAATAATACAGATAGACCTAGTCCAAATTTGTTTGCTCCTGAATTGAAATCACCAAATCCCTCTCCAAGCAGCACATTGACAAATGTTTGTTTTTAAGAATTCCCTCCAGTTCCAAACACCAGCCCTCATATACACACCCGAAAGAAGTCAATATCCACAGGGAATCATGTTATCACAAAATACTTTCGAGCCCTACCGAACCAAATACACTCGCCCAAGCCTATAAAAAGAAAAGAAAGATCAGAGGATGCAGAGGAGGGAAAAAAAGAAACATACAAAAAAAGCAAGGAGGATTAAAAAATACTCCATCTGAAACAATAGGAATTCCAATCTCCACACACCAGTCACTCACTCCACTCACACATCTGGCACCCAAACTCGCCCTGGGCGAACATACCTCTTATGGGCACTCGATTTCCAATGACCAATGTTCTTCACACTCTCAACCATTACACCCAAAGGAGACGCTTTGGGGGCAGCCCCCACTATGAAAGAATGGGTCCCAAATTCCCCTGCAGCCCCCCTAGCTTAACTATAGCCTTCTGGAGGATAGACAGAAACTGAAAGCGAGACAGAAAGGACCCATCAACATGGACAAAAACCAGCCCCGAACTGCCAGGAATCCTAAACTTCTGGAAGGAGTGAAGGTAGGTAGATAAAAACAATGGGAACGAGGTGGGAACCACTGTAAAAAAAAGAGACACCATCCAGGCGCAATACTTCTACGAGTCCAACACGTTTTTGAGAAAAAAAAAATATATATTTTATTGTCTTAAACAATAGAATCTACATAAAAAAGAGAGATAGAGGGTCTCTTGAGGTACAACATATTTCGGAGAAACAGAACCCCTTTATCAAGTAATCATGAGACCATCAAAGGAGTGGAAGGCAAAAACTAGACAGATCAGCCTGTCCGTAATGGATGAGAATGCAACAAACACTCCCCTTCCTATCTGATCTGTTCTGGATGCCTGAAGCTAGATCCTCACCGACTCTGGATCCCAAATCACGTCTTCATATAAGACACCCTCAGGACGAACTTTACTCGAACTCAACAGCTCCCCACCCGAAAAGCTCAGAAGAAGGCCCAAGTGAAAACAAGCAAGAACTAACTGGCCTCATAATAGGACGAACAAACCACATCCAGCACCACAATCACCTTTCAAGGCAGCGCCACTGTATCCCTACATACTGACAGTTTCACACTGTGCAGGGACACGACCTCCTGACAAGGGGAATTGTCTATCAGTCCTGGACTGCAGGAAGACTTTTTGTGAAATACAAGGATTTCCTATAATAAAAATGTCAGGAGAGGTGACAGATTCTCTATAAATCTAGTGACTCACATGTGACGACGTCTCAGATTCTAGTAGTTTTTTGCCTCTTTTCTTCTCCATCCGGTCCAGAGCACATGCCGACTTCTCCCAGCCATGACTGATTTCTGCAGAATTTGCCACTCAGATGTCTTCGACACTTTTCCAACATTTCCACACCTGTAAATGAAAATAAAGTTATCATAGTGCCACATACTGTACCCCTAAATATAATAGCACCAAACACTGCGCGCCTGAATATAATAATACCACACACTTTAAAACACCACATACACACAGCCCCCTGTACATAGTGACACACATAGCCCCCTGTACATAGTGCGTCATGTCCGTGGCTGCGGGCTGTCAGCTCCGTTCCTCCCCTGACAGCCGCAGCCACGAGTCGGCAAGCGCTGGCCTCAGCCTCCTCCTCAGATCCCATAGGGTGTGCGTGCACGCTTGTGCCCGCTCTTAAAGGGGCAGCACGCGCACCGGACCTCGTTCCTGACCTTTGACCTGTGTGTACTCTGGACTATAAGAGGGGTCCAGCCCCCTAGTTCTATGCCTGAGCTTTGTTGTTGTATCCCTAGTCTGTCTTGCAATGGCCCCCTAGTGTTTCCTGCTCCCAGTGGTTTCCTGTTCCTTTTTCCTGTTCCTGTTTCCTGTTCCTGAATCTAGTGTCGTGCTTGCTGTAGCCGTGCTGTGCTGTATTCCACGCTTGACCTGCCTCTCCACACCTGACATCCACCTGCTGCCAAGTTCCTGCCTAGCCTGCCTCGCTTCTATCCGAGCTGCCACAGGTACCCTATACAAACTATAGACTTTGACCTGCGTCCTGTTGGCCAGCTGCCATACCGCCAAGACGGTACGGCCCAGTGGGTCCACGAACGCTTCACGACAGTAAGCTCAGGCTATGGATCCCGCTGGTCAATTCAAGACCATGACGACGTCATAAGAGATGCGGGCGGATTTGCTAGATTTCCAGTCTCGACAGGACCAACTCCTCCAAGCTTTGAACAATCTCGTTCGTCAGCAGGAAGCAAGAGCTGCCGTTCCTCCTACTATACCTCCTGGCAGTGTCGACCCGCGTTTTTCTTTGCCACTTCCGGACCGCTATGATGGAGACGCAGGTTCCTGTCGTGGATTTTTGAACCAGTGCCAGATCCATTTCAGCCTGTGTTCCAGGATATTTACATCTGACGGAGCCAGGGTTGCATTCATCATTTCTCTCCTCACCGAAAAGGCTCTTGCATGGGCGAACCATTTCTCCGGACCTGTCACATGGTATTTGAGGAGCCTGGATGAGCCTCGTCTGCAGTGGCTGCCTTGATTAAACTACGCCAAGGAGACACCTCCGTGAGTGAGTACGCCATCCACTTCCACACCGTGGCTGGAGAACTGTTGTGGAACAATGAGGCTCTGGTGGCGGCATTCTGGAATGGACTGTCCCCTAGGATTAAGGACAAACTTGCCGCTCGAGACCTGCCATCTACCCTGTATGACCTCATCCAGATTGACATACGGATCCGAGATTGCCTCCAAGAGGTTAGTCGGGAGGGAGACCCTCCTAGTCTGGGACCTACTTTGCAGCAACCCCTGCTGTCCTCTGATGTCAATTCTCCTAGGGAATCTGTGATGATGGACCGGGGTAAGCTATCCACCCAGGAGAGACAACGCAGACGCACTTCGGTACTTTGTCTCTATTGCGGCCTCGGTGGCCATTTTGTGTGCCTGTGTCCCCTAAAGCCCCAAAGCCTAGGGTTGCTAGGAGTGACAACCCTGGGTAAAAAAGGACTTTCATCCAAATTGTCCATACCGGCGACCATAGTGTCCGGCGAGAGAATGCATCAGGTCTCTGCATATCTGGACTCGAGATCCGTGGCTAATTTCATCCATAGAGACCTGGTGGACCTTCTTCAGTTGCCTACCACCCCTATGGAGAGCCCATTGACAATTGCTTCTGTAGATGCTCTACCCCTGCCTAACCCAGTTGTTGCTGTGACCAAACCACTGAGGTTCCAAGTAGGGGCCCTCCACTCAGAACTGCTGCCGTTCTATGTCCTACCCAGAGCCGTTGACCCTGTGTCGCTGGGCCTGCTTTGGTGCAGATTCATTCGGTCCAGCCTCTGCCTCGGTCATTGGCAGGATTGCCTGGTCATTATGCTGCATTTTCGGATGTCTTCAGAAAAAGGGAGGCAGAGACACTGCCCCCACACCATGCGTATGACTGTCCTATCGAGCTGATCCCTGGTGCATACCTTCCCCGTGGTAGGATATATCCTCTCTCCTTGCCAGAGACTATGTCCATGTCCGCCTATGTTAAGGAGAACTTGGAGAGGGGCTTCATACGGAAGTCTTCCTCCCCGGCAGGAGCCGGGTTCTTCTTCATCACAAAAAAGGATGGCTCCCTGCATCCTTGTATGGCACCAAGGCGGTGCAGCCCAGTGGGTCCACGAACCCAACGTGACAGGAACAGAGCACTAATGCATGCCAATCAATGTATGTCTAGCTGCGTATAACATGTGGGGAGGTAACCCCACAAAAAAGAATTGGATATACCCAAATAGGAATACCTAGTCAAGGATATACAAATTCAGCCTGAAGCCCAAAAGCCCAAAAGCTTGACATAAAAAATATGTGAAAAAATACTGAGAACTGAAAGGTTGATGCATACCCTTGGTCATGATGGATACAAAGAAATAGGGATCGAAACCGGAAGAGATAGGGACACCTCAAAAGCATGCCTCGACGCGCGTTTTGCCTGCGGCTTCGTCAGGAGGCATGTTTTTCCCTAAACAGCAAGTTCAAACGAAGACATTGCAGCACTAATAGCTTCAGCAACCTGACCACCGGGTCCGACCCAGCTGACAATTTATTGACTGCGTGTACCACGCCCATATCATCTGAAAGAAATACCACCCTCCGGTTCTGAAAAAGGTCCTCCCAAACATGTACGGCCACCACTATGGGGAATAACTCCAAAAACGTCAAGTTCTGCAACAAGGGGAAGCACCCCTCAAAAAGACGGATATCGCGCCACGCACCATCTCCTCCCCAATAGCGCGCCAAAACCGACACTAGAAGCTGCATCCGTCTGCAGACCCAACTCCACTGAGGCAACTCTCGTAGCCTAACCTTCCGAAGCCTACCTAGCCGACAAATCCCGTCCCGTAGATTAGCCAACTTGTCCACTGGTAAACGGCAAACCCGACTAATCGAGTCAATTGAGTGATCCAAAGAAGTGAGGCAGGGAGCTGGCCCCACTGTCTTGTTCGCCGCCATAGGAATGCCAAATTCTCAACAACGTACTCAACATGTGGCAACAAACTGGGGACCCAGCCGGGCCTACGCACAAGAAATTGTCTAGGTAATGGATGGCGCTACCAAAACCGGAAGACCACCCACTCCACAAAACTACTAAAGTCCTCAAAATATGAACAGGACAGGGAAAGACGCATGGGTAAACAAATGTGCCCAAAATACCCACCATCGAAAAAGAAGCCAAGAAAGTGATGACTGTCTGGGTGAATAGGAAGTAACCTGAACGCCGACTCGACATCCACTTTTGCCAATAGGGCAGCCCGGACCCGATTCCCGTACCAAATCCACTGCCCTATCAAATGAAGCATGCGACACAGAGCAAAGGTCCCTATCTATGCTGACATTAACAGATGAGCTTTTCGGAAAGGAAAGATGATATATCATCCTAAACTTTCCTGTCTCCTTTTTCGGAACTACTCCCAACGGAGAAACAGACGTTTTTAAATTTACTGGAACCCCGGAACCAATCCCACCTCAAGAGCCCGGAATGCGAAACCCAACCGAAAAAGCGTCCCTCAACAAAATTGCATGTGCCCTATTGCCATACCGCTTGACCCATTGTAGCATCGCGCCTAGGTTCACTTGATTCCTCCCCTTTCCCAGAGTCGTCCCCAGGGCGCTTAACGGTTTGCTTAAAACAACAAGAGTAGGGGTGGAGACCAGCACATGCTGAGCACTCATGCCTAAATTTGCATGACAGCCCCATTGAAGGGCCAAAACACACTCCCTGTTTGTTAAGGGGCGGTTGGGCAGAACCTTGCCCCCCCCCCCCATAAAATGGGGCAGAGCGCTGGGAATTATGAGCTGCATCCATAATGGCAGGTCCAACTGATCCCAATGCATAGAGGGGCATGCCGCCAAGCGTTGACGAAATTGTTAGTCGTACCTCCACCAAGCCAAACCCCCATAAGTCTTGCATGCAACCCAAATGCCGGCCACGTAACAAAAAATCGACTCGCATTTTTCCAGAACCTTCACCCCCCAACTGTTCGCATAAATGCAAAAGGCACACAGCCAATTGCCAAAAGTCTTAGAAATCTTTCTGCACCTACATTTGCGCACTTCCTCCTCACATTTCTTCTGTTTTTCACCGATGTCCACCTCCTTCGTCTCTGGAAAGTTATCCAACGGCAAAAGGGAAAATAACTCCACAAACTCCTGTTTTTCGATCCCCAGAGGACCCAAGAGGACCTGAAAAGACCAGATAAGATTCCCTATATGCCATATTTGACACCGGACCCACACCAGCCTGAGTTGAATCCCCTCCGCCAACCTGTGAACCCTCTAACACCGTACTTGATCCTTCATCCGGCCCCAACACACTCCCCGGAGGGGAAGACAAAACCGTACCCTGAACCTGTTTCCAAGCCCTCTCTATCCCGAAATCAATCGCCAAAGTCTGAGGTCCCCCTTTCGCAGCTAACAAAACCTGCCGGTCCACTGCTCTCTGGAAAAACCGGCCGACCAACGCTTGTTGGTCCAACGGTGCCCCTGCATAATAACGAGACATCAGTCGACCCCTCCATCCACGATCAATGTACGGCCCTCCCGACAGCTGATAACGCCTCCGGATTCCTCATGGATGGTGCCCTCCAGTCATCAGAACGACCACGCGATCCATCCTGATCGTAGTGGTGACCTGAGCTGCAATTCTCCCCCGGCCTGGACACTTGTCTTTCAATGAGCCATGCACCCGGTCCCAACTCACAGTCCTTGTCCTGAACCTCCTGAATTTGCCACCAGCCGGTAATCGACGCGACGACACCCTCCATCATGGGATCCTGCGTGAAGACAACACCACATCAGCCAGACATCCTTATTCAGAACCAGGTAACCTCACAATACGTTCCTCTACCGCTAGCCCCACACTGGGGGCCCCAGCTTAGCTTCAGGTGGCCCAAAAATTCTCTTACAATGCACCTCTCCGACCGTGATCCAAAGGCACAGCGCCAACCGGGAGACTGCACTTCCCCTCCATCTCCCCTACCAGCCTGCGTTCCTCCCAAAAATCTGCAGGAGGCAGTGTGCCCGCCCCGGCGTAATCCCCACCAACTTGCCTGTTGCGGATCTCCGGAGACAGACCAGAGGGGTACAGGTACCGGATTCCTTCCCCCACATTGGCACCTCGTGTCACCATAATGACAGGGGATTGCAGATCCCATGCTGTAGGCCTAAATTGCTCGTGCCTTCACCTATACCTGGAAGACGGAGTAGATTATGAGCCACGGTCTTCAACTTCCCTGCCTGCCTGTTAGTATTGCCACATGCCAGTGTCCCTGCGCTTATCTACAAAGAAGTATGTTGTCTGAAGTTAGACGTTTTTCGAAGATTGTTTTGGACTGTTAACTATATCAAGTGTGTGGAGTTAGGAGCAGACATTAGAACAAGCAGAGTGACAGAAGTCAGTATTGGACTAGCACCAGAACTTTGAACAACTCATATCTGTCACCTGTGGCTGTTCGGTTGCGTCTTAGGCGTGCTGCGTAGCTTGGCCACCGACTGAGGGCGGGAGAGGGTTGCCATGAAAGGTAGTGGATAGCTCCACAAGTACCCGTGGCGGTGCCTGAAGGCCGGTCAATCTATTGACCCCCACGACGCAACCCATGGCCGAGTGGATAGTGGATAGCTCCCACCGTGACTGTCATAGGCATGCAGATACCAAAGCTTGGTAACGTGGGGGTTAGGCACGACCTCTCTCAGGGGGACTCCAGCGGGCTTGACATCCCCAACCTCAGTGTTACTGTCTGTACCTACCAGAAGGAAAAGGTCCTGTTCAATTGATTGCAGTAAACGGTTAAACCAGAAGCTGTGTTGTATTTATTGTTCCATATCGAGAGTCAACCTGCTTACACAATTTGGCGTAGTCGGCAGGATCAACATCCGGATTAGAGGAGGATGGAACCATCAAGCAGTGGTGGCAGAGCCGCGCCTGCCGCGGGCGTGATACCGATGGAAGCCACGCTGATGGCCATCCCTAAATTCAATGGACAGAGTGTACCTATTACAGATTGGGCCGAGAGGGTACACGCGGCTGTCCGGTTGTTCCTGGTAGCGTTGGCACACCAAGCTGATTTAGCGCTTAATTCCCTAGAGGGGTATGCAAGGAGAGCTGAACTGGTCTTAGCAGCCGACCAGCGTGACATGCTAGAGACTATCATTAATAGACTAGACTCATTGTTTGGGGACGTCACTTCACCCGCCGACTTGCAAAAGTAATTCTACACGCGGGTGCAAAAGAATGGGGAGTCCCTCAAACAATTTGCAGTGGGACTTCAAGGCATGTGGAGCAGGTTGGTGAAGAAAGACCCAGGGTGATGTGCGGCACTACCCGAGCCTGACCAGATTGTGAGGAACCAGTTCATCTCCGGTCTGGAGAGTCGCAACTTGAGGAGGACACTGAGAGGTTTCGTCAGAGCCACGGTGACCATGGGCGAAGTCCTAAGAGAAGAAGCCGGGGAAGCAAATGTGGAATGACAGTGTACAGGCCCTACCGAAGCGACGCCAGGCGGAGGGGAACAACCGGGAGTGGGTTCCAGGATTTCGCCTGGGACGTCCGTGAAGCAATCCGGGAGTTGAAAACGGAGGTTGTGCAGTTGAGAGTTATGGCCGATAGACGAACGCCGCCGCCTCGACTGTCCTGAGCCCCGTCAGGAGGTCCTCGTCGCTGTTGGCGCTGTGATCAACCAGGACACTTTGCCAGAGACTGCAGAACGGAGCAGTTCCCCAGACAAGAACAGCCGCCGTTAAACTAGAAGCTCCCGCCGCTGAGGCCCAAGCCGCGGACAATTCACTGTTAGGTCCACGAGGGAACGTGGAACTTTTGACGGGACGATGTCCAGTTGTGACGGCCATCATTGGGGGACTGGAGGGGTCTGATTGATACGGGATCCGAAGTTACGACCATGACGTACCAGTTATTCCACGACAAGTTCCAGAACCAAGAGAGGTTAGAGGCACCCATGATAGAACTACACCGCGTTCCAAATTATTATGCAAATGTTATTTTTCGCTGATTTTCCTAAATAGTCGATGCAAATGACAGTCAGTATAATCTTCAAGCCATCAACCTTTGGAGTATAATGCAAATTTTGTTGAACAAATCTCCTAATGATAACAGATTTTTTTTTAGAAGTAAAAAACTCAAAATGCACTGTTTCAAATTATTATGCACAACAGAGATCAAAACATTTTAAAGGTTGTAAAGAGAACTAAAATGGTAATTTGTTGAATTTGCAGCATCAGGAGGTCATATTTACAGAAATCAAAAGCTCTTTCAATAAAAAAAAAATTAACAGGCCAAGTTACATGTTAACATAGGACCCCTTCTTTGATATCAACTTCACAATTCTTGCATCCATTGAATTTGTGAGTGTTTGGACAGTTTCTGCTTAAATATCTTTGCAGGATGTCAGAATAGCCTCCCAGGGCTTCTGTTTTGATGTGAATTGCCTCCCACCCTCATAGATATTTTGCTTGAGGATGCTCCAAAGGTTCTCAATAGGGTCCGCATCCTCCTGTGGACTAATCTACAAGACACGTAAATATAATACAGTATTAACTTTTAATTGCTGTTTTTGACTTTTAAATGTTGTATTTTACTCTGTCTTTCTCTTTCCATGTTTTCCATGGCTCATCCTCTCATAACGCCATATTATGTACCCCTGCTATTGTAATGTCCATTTTGCTCATCTTGCATGTATTGGCAGAATAATGCATTGGTAAGGGTATGTGCACACGAGGGCATTACGTCCGTAATTGACGGACGTATTTTGGCCGCAAGTACCGGACCGAACACAGTGCAGGGAGCCGGGCTCCTAGCATCATACTTATGTACGACGCTAGGAGTCTCTGCCTCTCCGTGGAACTACTGTCCCGTACTGAAAACATGATTACAGTACGGGACAGTTGTCCTGCAGCGAGGCAGAGACTCCTAGCGTCGTACATAAGTATGATGCTAGGAGCCCGGCTCCCTGCACTGTGTTCGGTCCGGTACTTGCGGCCGAAATACGTCCGTCAATTACGGACGCAATGACCTTGTGTGCACATACCCTAAAGCATTACTAATCAGTTGGTATGTTTATTTTGGGTTTATTCACATACTTTGTATTAACATCTGTTTACTTGATGATGTCACTGACAGCTGCTCTTTCTATGAGCTCTGTTTTCGTGTTTTTTTGGGGCTGTTCTTGATTTGTGTAACCTTGTTTGGATTTGTATATAAGATGTCATTTTTTACTGTTTGTTCTTCCTTGGCCTGACAAAGACACATGTCCTGTGTCGATACACGTTGCCTTATTGCCTTGTAATAAATAATTCAAGGAATTTACCATTGCTAATTAATTCTTACCAGCAGCGCTTTCCTGTATATCCATACATTTACTTCCTTTATATTTATTGCTATTCCTTTGATGGTCGGGACACACCACCAGCTAAAAGGCGCCCTCGTCATGGTGGAAACAGTATCCACTATAGATAATCCGGGCGAGTGGGTGATAGGACGGACGTTGTGTCGAATTGCAAGGGGCATGGTCACGGTCCGTTTGATTAATCCAGCACAGAACGCCATTGTCAGATCAGCCGACACGCTACTGGCGGGCATCGAGTTAGTCCGGCCGGAGGACGTGACCATTCCAACCACTACCGAACTCACCGAGGGAAGGTCAAGACAAGAGGATCGGGCTCCTACTCTCGAACAGGGTTCAAGTTATCGGCTGTGGCAACAGTTGAGGCTGGATGGAGTGGCCCCGACGACAGAGGCCAAGGAGCAGTTGAAGCTTTTGGTGTAGCAGTTTGACTGGGTATTCGCACAACACGAGGAAGACTATGGGTGCAACACCACCATAGAGCACAAAATCCATACCGGAATCAACCCACCTATCAGGGAACGATATCGCAATATCCCACTGGCTTTACATCGAGAGGTAAAAGACCTATTGCACAAGATGTTGGAATGTCAAGTAATCTGGGAGAGGCAAAGTCTGTGGGCGGCTCCAATTGTTCTGGTACGCAAGAAGGTTGGCTCCCTTAGATTTTGCATGGGTTAACGAAATCTAAACGCATGTACAAATATAGATGCTCATCCATTACCCGGGTGGAGGAGTCGTTAACTGCCATACAAAAAGCACAATATTATACTAGCCATGAAGGAAGTGGACAAGGAGAAAACTGCATTTATCATCCCCACCGGACTGTTTGAATTTAACCGAATGCCGTTTGGGCTCACCAACGCTCCGAGTACATTCCAGCGGTTAATGGAGCATTGCTTAGGAGACTTGGGCAAATATGGTCTCAAACTGAAACCTAGTAAGTGTAAATTGGCCCGTCAGCAGATCAAGTACCTCGGTCATCTCGTGGATGCAAATGGAATCGCCCCAGACTCTGCCAAGGTGAAGGTGGTGCAGGAGTGGCCCGTACTGGAAAACACGATGGAAGTAAGGGCCAATCTGGAATTAGTCGGATACTATCGCAGATATATTCAAGACTTTGCCAAGGTCGCGGGCCCTTTGAATCAGCTCCTTTTCGGACAACCCACGCATAAAAAAGGAAGTCACAGTCGGACTGTCGCTAAACAGTGGCAGAAACATCAACAACTGGCGTTCGAGGAGTTAAAGCCCAAGCTAGTGACAGCCCCTATCCTAGCTTTTGCTGACTTCAATCGAACATTTAGGTTATATACCGATGGTAGCTTAAAAGGGCTGGGAACAGTACTTGCACAACAGCAAGGAGAAGTAGAACGGGTCATCGCGCATGGCAGCCGCAGCCTATGGCCCACGGAGCGTAACCCCACAAACTACAGCTGGACATCTACCCTGATAATCCCCTGACCTACCTCAATACCGCAAAGTTGGGAGCAATGGAACAGAGGTGGGTAGCCCGGTTGACTCGGTTCGACTACGTTATCCACTACAAACCTGACAAGGATCACACAAATGTGGATGCTCTATCCCATCAACCATGTGAAATCCCTAGTGGAGAGGTGGATGAAGAACAGGAGGAAATCGAGATTCCTCCACTGCGGGTGGCCCCTGTAGAGTCAAAGGCCAAGAGGGTCACTAGAGTGGCTAAAGCAACTACCACGATGGCTGAAATTTATGACTAAACTGAATGGGCGACACGCCAACAACTAGACGAAGACATCAAGGTACTTCGAGGAAAAAGACCAACACCGGTCGAGAGGAGCCGACTGACATCGCGAGCACGAATCCTGGGCCGCCAATTAGAGCGGTTGGAGCTACAAAATGAGTATCATGAACTATGGCAGCTGGTGTTGCCAAAGACAGATGTGAAGTCGGTATGCAGATGGATGCATGACAAGGGAGGCCACTTTGCAGCGGACAAAACGGTCCAATTGATCCATAATCACTTCTTTTCCCCAGGATTAGGGGAAGTAACCAGACACATATGCGAAGAATGAGCGAACACTGTGTTGTGCACAAAGCTACAGAACAGTGCGAAGAACCGATGGTCATCAAGACGGGAGAACCTTTGGAACTGCTGTCAGTCGACTTCCTGACCATACAGGAAGTCACGTCGGATCACAAATATGCCTTAGTGTGTGTCGACCACTTCTCCAAATTTGCTGTAGTAATTCCCACCCAGGATCAGACGGCATCAACAACAGCCACTGCATTATGGAAACACGTCCTACGCCCTTATGGGTGTCCAAGACGATTGTTATCCGACCAAGGGCCAAATTTCTAATCCGAACTCATCTGGGAGCTATGTATTCTACATATCAAGAAACCGAGGACGACGCGTTACCACCCGCAAGGTAACGGGGCCTGTGAGGGATTTAACTGCACGTTACTTGGTCTGCTGAGAACTCTTGGGGAGGAGAAACACGAACGATGACCAAAGTACGTAGACGACCTGGTGTGGGCTTACAATCACACAGTACACCGCACTACATGATACGCCCCATATCAGCTGATGTTCGGCCGTCCTAGTCGGTTACTACTAGCGCTCCTATGGGGGACCCCAGAATATCACATGGACAGGTCCCCCGCTGAGTGGTGTACAAGACCACCAGAGGCGTTTGAACATCGCAAAAGTCAGGGTGGAGAGAGTTGGATTAGGAGAGAAGTCTCCGAACCGAGCTAGACGACACGCAATCTTTCATCCGGGAGGTCGAGTACTGGTCTCCGGAACCACCAAGCGACACGTGGGGGTAAGCTGGAACCCCCGATGGAAAAGGAAACCATATGTGGTGATCAAATGCATCGATCCTGAACTCCCGGTGTATGAGGTACAACTAGAAGGAGATCGGGGTCAGAATAGAAACCTACACCGGAACCTGTTGCGACCCTGCACCTTTCCAATGTCAGAAGTGATCTCATCGCCAGTACCAGAAGATCAGAGGGACTCATTACGGACTAATGCAGAGGGGAACTGGTGGCTGGTGATCACCTCAAACAACCCCAATTCATCTTGGGAACCGCTGCCAACAGAAGCATTGGAGTTGACCGGGTCCTTGGAGTCATCAACACCCAAAGAGAACTGCGGATTACGTTTTCCTCAGGGATGTAGCCGCAACAGACAACAAGCTTATTTGCAGGACTATGAGGTTTAAGTGCAGAGGGCTGCACTTCAGAACGAAGGGGGAAGTGTAAGGCTGGGTTCACACGAGCACATTAACGTCCGTAATTGACGGACGTATTTCGGCCGGAAGTCCCGGACCGAACTCAGTGCAGGGAGCCGGGCTCCTAGCATCATAGTTATATACGATGCTAGGAGTCCCTGCCTCTCTGCAGGACAACTGTCCCGTACTGTAATCATGTTTTCAGTACGGGACAGTAGTTCCACGGAGAGGCAGGGACTCCTAGCGTCGTACATAACTACGATGCTAGGAGCCCGGCTCCCTGCACTGAGTTCGGTCCGGGACTTCCGGCCGAAATACGTCCGTCCATTACGGACGTTAATGTGCTCGTGTGAACCCAGCCCAAGGGTGGTGAGGGGAGAAGCGAGTGGCTGTGGTGGAGATGGTTGAGAGAGAGGAAGCGAGGTCGGACAGTTGGCGGCATAGCGGTGGAGACCAGCGAGATACAAGTGTGGAGAGACCGGAGGCAGCAACCAGCCACATATTGGAGCAGCGCCAGACTCAGCAAGCTGGACCAGATGAGGAGACAGACCAGAGGGGTACAGGTACTGGATTCCTTCCCCCCCATTGGCACCTCCTGTCACCATAAGGACAGGGGATTGCAGATACCATGCTGTAGGCCTAAATTGCCCGTGCCTTCACCTATACACAGAAGATGGAGTAGATTCTGAGCTACGGTCTCCAACTTTCCAGCCTGCCCGTTAGTATTGCACATGCCAGTGTCCCTGCGCTTATCTATGAGGAAGTATGTTGTCTGAAGTTAGAAGTTTTCCAAAGATTGTTTTGGACTGTTAACTATATCAAGTGTATGGAGTTTGGAGCAGACAGTAAATAAGCAGAGTGACATAAGTCAGTATCGGACTAGCACCAGGACTTTGAACAACTCATATCTGTCACCTGTGGCTGTTCGGTTGTGTCCTAGGCGTGCTGCTTAGCTTGGCCGCCGACTGAGGGCGGAAGAGGGTTGCCATGAAAGGTTGTGGATAGCTCTGCAAGGACCCGTGACAGTGCCCGAAGGCCGGTCGAGCTACTGACCCCCACGATGCAACACATGGCCGAGAGTGTAACTCTTACCTGAGGGTATGCTGACAATAGTGGATAGCTCCCACCGTGACTGTCATAGGCATGCAGATACCAAAGCTTGGTAACGTGGGGGTTAGGCACGACCTCTCTCAGGGGGACTCCAGCGGGCTCGACGTCCCCCAACCTTGGTGGTACTGTCTGCGCCGACCAGAATGAAAAGGACCTGTTCAATTGATTGCAGTAAATGGTTAAACCAGAAGCTGTGTCGTATCTGTTGTTCCGCACCGAGAGTCAAGCCACCTACACGCAATCTACAGTGGTTTGTGTGTGGCACAATCTACAGGGGTCTGTGTGGCACTATATACAAGGGAGGGGGGCTGTTAGGCACTATATACAAGGGAGGGTTCTATGTGGCACTATATACTAGGGAGGGCGGCTGTGTGGCACTATATACAAGGGAGGGGGGCTGTGTGACACTATATACAGGGGGAGCTGTATGGCGCTATCTACAGGGGGGCTGTATGGCACTATTTACAAGGGGGAGGTTGGAGGCGCTATCTACAAGTGGGGTGTGACATTGTCTACAGAGGGGCCATATAGTACTGTCTACAGGGGGGCTGTATGGCACAATCTACAGGGGGGCTGTATGGCACAATCTACAGGGGGGCTGTATAGCACTGTCTACATGGGGCACTATGTATAAGGGGGCTGCCTATAAGGGGGGCTGTGACACCTAGGGGAGGGGGAGCCCTGTCAAAAGTTTGCTATGGGGCCCAGTCTTTCCTAGTTACGTTCCTGACACAAAGTTTTTGGCTCCGTTTTTTGAGCCAAAGCAAGAAGTGGATCCAAAAGGAAGGAAATGTGTAAAGAAAAGTCTGATGCATCTCCTTTCTTTTGTCAAAAACTGCCCCAAAACCTGCATCAAAACTGTGTATGATCCTGGCCTGATACGTGGTAAAACACACACGGTTTTACCTGGTGGCTTTTATTTGTGCGGCACACTACTGATGAAAGTCAACACATTAGAATACACCTTAAATGTTGCACTCGCTTCCGGAGTAAATTGAGAAATATTTTTGGCATGGACTTCAACCACTGGTGAGGTCCAGGCATCATCATGTTCTGGCTAGTGAGGACCTAGAAGAAAAAAGTTGAGAAGCCCTGCCCTAGAACTTATACAAACTGGGATTTCTAGAAGGTTATACCACCCTACGTGTCCAATACATAAATGCAAAAAAGCATTTACAAACCCCTTTAATCCCCGTACAAACCCCTTTAATCTGGCCAGAGGCGTAGCTAGGGGTTTAGCACGGGGGTGGGGGGGGGCAAAACAGATCTGAGTGCGCCCCCCCCAATGCATGTAACACGCAGGATCGAGCTGTTACCATCACATCTAAGGCTTCGTTCACATCTGCGTCGGGGTTCCGATCATGGGTTCCGTCAGACATTTCCATCAGGGGTACCCATGAATGGAAACTGAACGGAAGCGAGATGGTAGCCACAGCTTTCCGTTTTCATTACCATTGATTTCAATGGTAACTCTTCAGTTGCTAATGGTTTCCGTTTGTCTCCTACGGAAACGTTACCATTGAAATCAATAGTAATGGAAACGGAAAGCTATGGTTTCGTTCAGCGTGTGTGTGTGTGTGTGTGTGTGTGTGTGTGTGTGTGTGTGTGTGTGTGTGTATCAGTGTGTTTGGTGCAAATTTCTAATTCGATTTTGCTAAAAATTCTTTTTACTTTTGTAAAAAAAAAAATAGTGTACATAGACTTCAATCATTTCTCTGACATCTGACAGCGGAGTTTGAATTATAAAGAGTTGCAGACCTCTCTGTATATACCAACCATCATCCCTGTTACTGTATATACCAGCCATTATCCCTGTATATAACCACCATCATCCCTGTATATGCCCCTATCATCCCTATATATACCAAGCATTATCCCTGTATATACCAACCATCATCCCTGTTAATGTATATACTAGCCATCATCCCTGTATATAACCCCTCCATCATCCCTATATACAGGGATGATGGTTGGTATATACAGGGATGATGGAGATTATATATAGGGATGATGGAGGTTATATACAGGGATGATCGCTGGTATACACAGGGATGGTGGAGGTTATATACAGGGATGATGGTTGGTATATACAGGGATGATTAATGGAGGTTATATACAGGGATGATGGCTGGTATATACAGGAATGATGGGGGTTATACACAGGGATGATGGAGGTTATATACAGGGATGATGGGGGTTATATACAGGAATAATGGCTGGTATATACAGGGATGATGGGGTTATATACGGGGATGATGCCTGGTCCAGCCATCATCACTATATAACTCCCATCATCCTTGTATATAACCCCATCATCCCTATATATAACCCCCATCATCTCTGTATATACCAGCCTGGCTGGTATATACAGTGATGATGTGGGTTATATACAGGAATGATAGTTGTTATACACAGGGATGATAGGGGTAATATACAGGGATGATGGGTAGTCCAGCCATCCCTGTATTAATCATGTATTAACCCCCATGATCGCTATATATACCACCTATTATCCCTGTGTAACCCTAACTAAATAACTGTATCGATCAGGGAGGGGTGCTTACTCACCCTCTCCTCACGCAGGCTTCTTCTGCTCCTAACGGGCAGAGTCAGACGTGTGCTCTAGCAGACGTGCCTAGCATGCGGCACGTCTGCTAATACTGTAGCGTGAAGAGAGAGAGAGCAAAAAACACACGGCGCCACCTTGTGCAGGTCAATATGTTAGGTGGGTGAAGCAAGGGGGCAATTACCATGCTCACCTAGGTAGGATGTTTAAAGCGTAAGGGTAGATCCACATATGCTGCTGCCAGATCCGGATCGGTTCCCAGAAGGGACCGCTTGATTAACGGAGAAAGGAGGAGAAAAAAATGGATCGTCTGGAGGCGCTGCTGCGTGGCGAAATTTGTAGAAATGACGGTAAAGTCCAGATATAATAGAATCGTTTATTTCAATATGTGGCTACGCGTTTCAACGCTGAACGAGCGTCTTCCTCAGGCCATGTACACATTGTGCTTCTGACACTTTATATAACATAGTGAGTTCAAATTAACAGGAGTGAAAAACCGCCAAATCTGCCGAGGTCAGAGTGCGACCGTGATGTCACACCCGGTTTTTTCAACAAAAGGGCAGTTAAAACAGAAATGAACCATTATAAAAATAAATACTTTCTTTTGTTTACAAAACATAGACACTTGATGATAGGGATACAGTGGGATAGTGCCTGAATTGTATAAATTACAGAAATAACCTAAAAGTAGTGGTCTTTAAAAGCCGGGAGTGTGTTCTCATCTGCAATGCATTAAAACAGGTGTATTAAAACCAGTAAAACAAGCTCTGAATTGACAATTTTATATTTTTATATAAATGATTAGTGAAACTTTCAATATTGTTGATAAGTTTAGCGTGAAGTAACTTTGTAATGAAAGTAGTTGTGTTGCTAGGTTACACTGAGAACGCTGAGACGCGTCTCCGTGGCCGGGACAACCAAGGAAAGTCAAGACATCAGGGGGAACAAGACATGATGGGCCAAACGGAACATAGGTAAGTTGATGAAGAAGTAAGAATACTTCTATGTGTATTTATTTGGCATATATAAGATAATGAATGGTAATGGCATAGTGACAAACTTTTTAGTTATCACATCAAATGGTTTACATCGATATTGATATAAGATAGTAGGTATGCCAGAAGGAGTACCCATTAGGGATAATTATATTCTTATTTTCGTTTTATTTTAATTTCACTGTTATGAACATGTTAGCAATGGCTTTTGTTGATCACGTTGCCTGAAATGAAGATATATTAACCTAATGTGGACTCAGAGATGTCATTAAGACCCCCTGGGTGTAGTGTTTGTAGTCTGAATATCCAATAATTTTCCCTCTGTTTGAGTTTGTTGAACCTATTGGGGACATCTAGATGGATGTCCTCAATTGGTGTAATGTTGATTTGGTTGAACTGGCAATTGTGTACCTGGGAGAAATGACGGGACGCGCTGTGTTTTAGAAAGCCTGTGTTCACATTAAATCGATGTTTGTTCAATCTGGATGGCAGACATTGTGTGGTTCTCCCTATATATTGTAAATGGCAGGTACATTCCATTAGGTAAATTACGTAGGAACTACTGCAATTGAGGAATGACTTAATAGTAAATAATTCTTTTGTGACGGTGGATGTGTATGTATATTTCTTGTGAGTGATGCTGTTACAACATAGACACCGTGAGTGACCACATTTAAAGGAGCCATTTAATTTGGACAAAAAGTTTGTTTGCGCCATTTTCGGTTTCCGAACCCTGCTAGGGGCTAGGATGTTTTTCAAAGTCAGAGACCGTCTGAATGTGATGCTTGGTTGAGCCGGTATCACATCCTTCAGATAGGGGTCATGTTTTATAATATGCCAATGTTTGTGCAGGATGGCCCTGACTGCTTTGTTCCCTTGATTGAAAGTAGTGATAAAATTCGTATTGTATTTATTGGATTCTAATATTTTATGTGTTGGATTTATACAGAAGTTTTGGGACAACTCTGAGGCTTTACGACGTGCACCTTTGATGAGGTTCAAAGGGAAATTCTTCTCCTTGAACCTTTAAGAATTTAAGAATTTTATCCGAATGTCTGCAGGATTGGCTGACTATCCAATGTGTATAGGGGTCTCCAATATCTGCCGTCGTGGAAAGAAGTATTGGGCATGTTGGATTTCAACATGTCCAGTTTATTGCTCCCGCGGGAAATAAGCCACTGCAATAGAGATTTTGGTAGTGGATTATTCCCCTCTATCCATTGAAGAGTCTTATTTGATGACGATAGGACTCTTCGGCTCGCTGTACTCTATGTACTTGATGTACTACTGCTTATACATAGAGTACAGTGGGGCCGGTCACATGACAAAGATGACATTCAGATGACATTCAGATGAATTTTATCTGAACCCGCCAAAGTCTGCAGATTTGGCTGACTACCCGATGTGTATGGGGGTCTCCAACATCTGCTGTCGTGGAACGAAGGATTGGGCATGATGGATATCAACATGTCCAATTTTTTGTTCCAGTGGGAAATAAGCCGCTGCAAGAGGGATTTTGGCAGCGGATTATTCCCCTCTCACCATTGAAATTAGGGAAAGCCAAGCTGAACAAGCAAGCTTATGGTTGAGTCGGGAAACCAGTGATTTAAAGTATGTATGCCCAACTTTACGGTTTCAGTTACTAATACTGCTCTACTATGAGAATTACAGCAATCACAAAATGACTTGCTTCTGAAACACAAGAACTAAAAACGATAAAGAAAAACGTTAAAAAAACACACAAAACAAAGCGGGCAAAACTCCATATATTGTAGTATCAAAGCCAGGTCCAAAATCAGACACGTGACCAGAGACCAGCACTAATGTAAGACATAGATACACACTAGTCCAACCCAGCAAGAAAATCAATTATGGTAAAGAATACAATGCAACAAATGCTACATAAATATACATATATAAAGTGCCATGTGCAATATACAATACCAACTGTGGCTACTTATGATCTCAAGATGGGAAAGCCTGGACAAGGTAAACCAGCTGAATGGGCACTAAGTGTAAAGCTGGCCTCAATCCCTTCCCCACGCGTATAGCCGGAGGGAACCGGCTTCCTCAGGGGTCTGTTAAAAACAGTGGCTGAATCAAGAATTTTTATATAGATAGCTGCGAGTGTAGTCAATATATACGCTGCAATAATTGATAGCTATGTACCATTATGGCGCCATGGGTAAGTCAACATGTGTCCCAAGTACCAGCGTCTGCAGTCCTATATTGCGTCTGTCTATGCCACAAGTGCATCGGCATCCACTGATTGGGTCTAGAATAGATGCGACCAGTGGATTGCTCATGCGGGGCTGGACATGTGTTATATCTAAATTCCTGGACTCCTGTGATCTGCATTAAAATCGAGCTTGAGGAACGCTATTGAGCCAAAACATTGCGCGACCGGATTCAAGATTTTGCATCAAGGCGTGAGTAATGTCTATTACTTTGTTGGTGGATATATCTGTTTTTTGTCTAAAAAATATATGTACGTATACTTTGGAGACAAGATGTTTCAAACTAATTAAGGAAATGTTGGGTATATTTCCATGAATTTTTTTTGTGTTCAAGAAGGCAACCATTATACTATCATACATAATTACTGTTTTATTGTCACTTTGCCTTCCAAAAATTTGAATAAAAAGTGATTAAAAATTTGCATGTATCGAAAAACTATATCAATAAAAACAATAGCTCGTCTCGCAAAAAACAAGCACTCATACAGATCCCTCGACAAAAAAATTAGAAAGTTAGGGTTCTCAAAACATCGTGACAGAAAAAAGGCATAATTTTTTACAAAAGTAATTTTATTGTGCAAAAAGTTATCAAAAAGCGCTATGTCAACATGTCATTTATAACGCACGGTGCATGCTGCATAAAAGGAAACCTATAAAACGATGCCAGAATTGCTGTTTCTTGGTCTCCTTGCCTCCCAAATAATAGGACAAAATGTGATCAAAAAGTCGCATGTACCCCAAAATGGTAATAATAAAAACTACAGCTCATCCTACAAAAAAACAGCCCTCATACCATTACGTCTATATAAAAAAAATAATGTTATGGCTCCAATAAGTCAGGAAAGAAGAAATATGCAGGTGTGCAGGCCCGGGGGGAACATTTCTTCTGTTTCAAGAGGCGATTATTAAGACCCTAATATTATGGAACCAGGAAAGGGAGGGCCCAAACATATCTGCTTGAAGCGAGGGTTCCTGTATTATACCAGGACAACACTTCCCCAGCAAAATTACCCAAACTGCAAATGTGCAGAGTGTGGACCAAATAGGGGATAAGAAAGGACATTTATCAGTGCGACACCGGCCTGTGCAGAAAGGATTGCTCCACAGCGTAACACACATCTATGGATTATTTTATTGTTTTTTTTACCCCATTATTCTACCACCTGACTATGCCCCTGATGTACTCTGCCCAGCTTACATGTGCCCCCTACATTATAAACTGAAATGTCAGTAAAACTCCAAATAAAACTACTACCAAGCAAAATCCACGCTCCAAAAGCAAAATGGCGCTCCCTCTATTCTGAGCCCTACAGTGTGCCCAAACAGCAGTTTACATCCACATATATGGCATCACCATATCCGGAGAACCGTTTTAACAATTTTTGTAGTGAGTGTCTCCAGTGGCACAACAAGTTTGCCACTGAAATATCACATCTGGGGAAAAATTGCAATTTTTACTTTGCACCATCCTCAGGGCAATAATTTATGGAAAAGACATGTGGGGTGAAAATGCTCACTACACCCCTTAATAAATGCTTTTAGGGGTGTAGTTTCCAAAATTGAGTCACTTTTCAGGGGTTTATTTTCTTATTTCACATCAGTCCTGCAGATGTGAACCAATACTTTGTAAATCGCCAAATTAGGCCTCAATTTCACATGGTACTCTTTCACTCCTGAACCCTGTTGATCGTCCAGGTAAAAGATTAGGGCCACATGTAGGGTGTTTCTAAAACCAGGAAACTCTGCATATTAATTAGAGAGCTGCGTTTTCATGGTGACACATGCTGGACACAACATATTGGACACTGAAATGGCAAATCCATGGTAAAATTGCCATTTTCACTCTGCAACATCGAGTGCACACTAATTTCTGGAAAACACCTGTGGGGTTAACATGCTCAGTCCACTACCAGGTGAATACCTTGAGGGGTGTAGTTTCCAAAATGAGGTAACTATTGGGGGATTTCCCCTGTTTTGGTCCCACAGGAGCTTTGCAAATGCGACACAGCACCCAAAAACGATTCTAGAAAATGGTGCTCCTTCCCTTCTGAGCCCTGCCGTGTGCTGAAACCGCAGTTTATGACCAAATATAGGGTATTTATGAATTCTGGAGAAGTTTCTTTCCAAATGTCGGGGTTATTTTTCTCCTTTATTTGTGGAGAAAAGAAAAAATTTTGAGCTAAAGCTACATCTTATTGATAAAAAATTCATTTTTATTTTCACTGTCCAATTCTAATAAAATCTATGAAACACCTGTGGGGCCAAAATGCTCACTACACCCCAAGATGAATTCCTCAAGGGGTGTAGTTTCCCAAGTGGAGTCACTTTTGGGGAGTTTCCACTGTACTGGTATCTTATGGGCTTTGCAAAAGCGACATGGTACCGAGAAACCAATCCTGCACTCCTATCTTTCTGAGCCCTGCGATGTGCCCAAACAGCAATTTATTACCAAATATGGGGAATTTCCGTACTCTGGAGAAGTTGCTTTACAAATGTTGGAGGGCTTTTTCTCCTTTATTCCTTATGGAAATATTTTTTTTATAGCTACAGTACAACAACATCTTATTGGAAAAAAATAAAACTTTTCATTTTCACGTCCAAATTCTAATAAAATCTATGAAACACCTGTGGGGTCAAAATGCTCACTACACCCCTAGATGAATTCCTTGTGGCATCTAGTTGCCAAAATAGGGTATTTTTGGGGGTGTTTCCTTTGTTTTGGCTTCCCAAGACCCATTTTAACCTGACATAGTGCCTAAAATTTAATCCAAGGCTATATTCACACGCTTACTAAAAAACGTCTCAAAATACAGAGCTGTTTTCAAGGGACAAAGCAGCATTTTTAGCACCTCGCGTTTTTTGCTGCATTTTTTAGGCCGTTTTTGGAGCTGTTTGTCTATGTCAATGACCGTTTTCCCATTTAAATCAATGGGCAGATGTTTGAAGGCATTCTTCTTCCGATTTTCCAGCCATTTTTCGGGATGTTTACGGCCCGAAAAAATGGTTAAATGGTTAAAATAGCCAGTTTGAACATACCCCAATAAAAAGAATGCCCCAAAATCCACTAGGTACTCCTTTGCTTCTGAGGCCTGTGTTTCGGTCCATTAGGACACTAGGACATGTGAGTTATTTATAAAAACTGCAGAATCTGGGCAATTAATATTAATTCGTGTTTCTCTGATAAAACCTTCTGTGTTACAGAAAAAATTGATTAAAATGGAATTTCTGCAAAATAAATGAAATTTGTAAATTTGACCTCCACTTTGCTTTAATTCGTAAAAAGTCTAAAGGGTTAAGAAACTTTCTAAATGCTGTTTTGAATAATTTGAGGGGAGCAGTTTTAAAATGGGGTGATTTATGGGGGCTTTCTAATATATAGTCCCCTCAAAGCCACTTCAGAACTGAACTAGTCCCTAGAAAAATAGGCTTTTGACATTTTCTAAAAAATGTGGGAAATTTCTGTTAAACTTATAAGCCTTGTAACGTCCTAGGAAAATAAAAGGATGTTAAAAAAACGATGCAAACATAAAGTAGACGTATTAAAAATGTTAAGTAGTAACTATTATGTGTGGTATTACTGCATGTCTTACAAGCAGATACATTGAAATTTCGAAAAGTGCTAATATTTGCAAATTTTCTCTTAATATTGGTGTTTTTCCACATGTTCCAAAGTTATTACCACATAAAGTGAAACATGTCAGATTTGAAAAATGAGGCTCTGTCAGGAAGGTCAAAAGTGGCTGCAGCGGGAAGGGGTTAATAATAAATTTTGTGTTACATCTCACAAAACAGAAAATTTTTCAATTGTAATTTCTTTTTTTAAACGTTCCCATGTGCAGATATTTTTGTTACATACATGGTTTGGTGCCCCCTGGTGTTCTTTTGATTTCTTCTCTCCACCTAATGTGTGGACTCAGTAGCACTGCCTGTATCTTCTTGTACACAGGTCAAGGATTAATTCCTGCATTTGTGCAGGCCAGTTCATTAGAATCGGCGTGCTGGATTTATTTTTATGGCAAGATTGGAGCAAAATTTTTTGGTTAAGAATTAATTTAATCCTAACAAGATATCTGTGAATATACGGTACCAATTATCCGGATAATGATATTATTCTTCATTGTGTGTATGTAAATCCAGCCTATATGTGGGTGGACCCTATCACATTACAATCCTTCCTTGGGGGGGGTCACTCCCTCTTTATGATCACATGCCCGTGTGATGATTGGCTGTTTCATCCCCGATTTTGGGTTTAAATAGAGTCTATGATGCACATGTACTAGCAGAAGAGAGAAACTTGACACACAAGATAATGGCGCTTAGTATCATGTTGCTGTGGTTAGTTGGCTGTTTACTCATTCAGGCGACACCAATAAAGGTAAGTAAGGATGCTTCAGTCTCTGAACTGTAACTGTATCCCATGCTTCTCTTACAAGGAGAGGTAGATAGACCTGTATTTAGTACTTTTCTCATTCTCCCAATATAAACATGTCTCTATTTTCTCATAGAAAACAAAAGATGCTGGAAAAAGTAAGTTAAGATTTTTCTATCTATCTATCTAACCTTATTTCCATTTTTCTTCTCCCAATTAACTCTGCTAATTTTCCTTCTTTCCCTCATGCTTTTTGTTATGGTTTTCACGGTCAATAAAACAGTTACTAGTAATTCAGTTCACCTATCCAATTGCCACTTTAAAGTTGCTCCATCCTCACTTGTACTAACTCTGCCAATACAAATGTATAAAAATGACAAAAATCTTAAGCTTTCTCTGCTTCTTCCTGACTCTAAAAACACATAGAAGAGTACTCACTGTATTATCAAATGGAAAACATACTTTATTTTGTCAGTATTCAACATGTTCAATAGAGGCTAGTCTGCTTTTGGCACAGATTTTTTTGTTTCTACAGATGGTTATTATGTATCACGAAAATTGTTGCCTATGTGAATTATAATGATCTTGCATGGTAAATGTTATCCGTACAGTGAGAGAACAATTGCATCTTGAGCATTGTTTTTGCTGAAATTGTGAGGCTAGGATGGGAAATATCATTATTGTGCTGGTGGTTCTTATTTCTAATCCAACATTGATGCCCCTATTTGCATTGTTCAAATTATGTTCTTGCAGAGGCGTTACTTGAATCTCCTGAAATTTAAGTAAACACAATTCTCCCCAAAAATCACCATAAGTGAACTCTAGTGAACGCAGTGTTTTGCTAAGGGCAAAACTGTTCTAACATTTGTGCTGCTACTTTGGTATTACATTTTTCTTTCTTTTTTTTTTTTAGCAATTGCCCCTTATCCTTACGCTGACAGCAGAGCAATGTTTGAAATAATTAAGGAAGCAAACAAAGGTGAGATGTGTGTAATATTTGCTAATGAAATTACTGCATTGTATTGATAAACAAAACTTTTTGGGGCAATTTTTTGTTTTTTTTCATCATTGTGAAAATCTGTCAATATAGATCTAACTATTTGTCCTTTCTCATCGCAGACATCGCTGTCTTCCTTGTGGGTGGTGACATTAACGTTAAACACTCACGTAGTGCCAAAGTATGTCCTGGGTGCCAATGGAAAAAATCAGCAAATGGAATGGTAATAGTTCCGTTTGTCGTGTCCCCTGATTATTGTAAGTTATCCCTATTATAGATCTGACCTGAGATACTTGTGTCTAGAGATGAAGTTTGTCAATATTTTAAACCTAAAAACATAACTCTGTTCTTCTGTTTCCAGCTAGTTTCGAAATATCAATGTTCGATACGCTCATGAAGGAATTTGAGATTATGACCTGTGTACAGTTTGTCAATAGAAGCAATGAACAAGACTATATCAGTATAGAGACTGGAGGAGGGTATGGAAATCTATCATTTAAGCTTAACTATAACAGTGTCCACAAAAATGAATCCATGAAGAATGAAAATCAGAGGAGTTGTCTCATCACAAACAACCTCTTTAATATTATAGCCATGAGTCCAGCTACCGAGGCACCCAACAGCGCTCTTGGCTTTTTTTGTAACTCCCAGTGTGCAGCCAACACTCCATTCACTTCTATGGGGAGTGTGGTCGTCCTGAACTGGGGTCATGGATTCACAGATCTCTCGATGGGTGAGGGCCCCAGAGTTCGGACCCTTACCTCTCAAGCATTTATGATGGGAATACCCCTTAAATTATAGTATAAGTACTCTATTAGTTTTGCAAATGTATAAAAAAATTTAGATTTTCCATTCTTCACTATTTTCAAGCTTTTTGCAGTCAGTAAATAGCAAAATTCTTCTTTCTCGCAGCTGGGAATTTGCTACAGTGGTATGTAATCTAAGCTATCCTCTGTAAGCCTAACAGTCAAGGCTACCTACACTGATACATTGGAGCGAGCTAGACCAGAGAGTATTGTCTACACTAGATATAAGTGTAGTAAACTCCCAGTGTGAGAAGGTTCTGGTCTTTACAGGTTTTTAACCTCTAAATGTATGTTTTCATTCACTGACAGCAAAATAAGGGCTTGGAAATGGTGAGGAAATTAAATTCCATGTATGTTCAAAAAAATGGAAGAACTTTTTATTGTAAATGGATTTTATGGGAATATACTTTGATAGCCTATCCTTAATATAGGCAACCATTGTGTGATCAGTGGGGATTTGACCCAGGGACCCCCCCACCCCCACTGATCATGTGCATGGATGTGCTGCTGTGCCTGTAGAGATGCAGCATCTTCTTCTGCTGATTATTGGGGTTTCCAGGGTATGGACCTCCACTCATCACACATTGATATCCTGACCTAAGGATAGGCTATCAACGTACATTTCCAGAAGTCTCTTTAAGCTTTATGTACAAAAAAAACAGAAACCCCCTTTAATGTGGACTGTTCATGTACTAATATGGTACTTGATGCTGTTATGTTTTTCAGGTGTTGGTCGTATGTTGGGAAGGTTGGAGGTAGACAGATATTGAGCCTTGATATGCCTTCCTGTATAAAATACACTCTGGTACCACATGAATTCATGCACGCGCTGGGCTTCTTCCATGAGCATACCAGGCCTGACCGGAACCAGTATATCGATGTCTTATGGCAAAATATTGCCCCAAGTGAGCACCTATATTTACATAGCCTAGACATTAGCCCCCTCAATAAAACATAAAACAATGTTGACTTGAAGGATCACGGGACTGATATCTCATTATTTTTTCTTAAATAGGGGATTACAGCAATTTTATCTTGGATGGAGGAGATACTTTTCCGCTACCATATGGCTACAACTCAATCTTGCAATTTAACTCGTAAGTATATGACAAAGTTGAAAGTACACGTACATTACTGTAGAGTACCCCATTCTGGATGTATCATGTAAGCTATATTCACACAAAATAACAAGATTATCATGATCTGTTAACCCCTTCGCACTTTGCCACTTTTGACCTTTCTGACAGAGCCTCATTTTTCAAATCTGACATGTTTCACTTTATGTGGTAATAACGTCGGAATGCTTTTACCTATCCAAGCAATTCTGAGATTGTTTTCTTGTGACACATTGGACTTTACATTAATGGAAAAATGTGCTCTTGAAGTAGGCCATGAAAATTATACAATTTTCAAAGAAAATATAGGTTTAGCTAATTTTTTATCATTTCCACAAGGACTAAATGAGAAAAAGCACTGCAACATTGTAAAGCAATTTGTCCTGAGTAAACCAATACCCCACATGTGGTCATAAATGGCTGTTTGGACACACGGCAGGACTTAGAAGGAAAAGAGCGCCATTTGGCTCTTGGAGCTCAAATTTAGCAGGAATTTTTTGGGGAGGCCAAGTCGCATTTGCACAGCCCATGAGGGGACAAAACAGTGAAAACCCCCCACAAGTGACCCCATTTTGGAAACTACGCCCCTTAAGGAAATTATCTAGGGGTATAGTGAGCATTTTTACCCAACAGGTTTTTTGCAGAAATTATTGGAAGTAGGCCATGAAAATCTAAATTTTTTCAAAGAAAATGAAAGTTTAGCTATTTTTTTCTCATTTCTACAAGGATTAAATGAGAAAAAGCACTGCAACATATGTAAAGCAATTTCTCCTGAGTAAAACAGTACCCCACATGTGGTCATAAACCACACAGCACGGCTTAGAACGGAAGGAGCGCCATTTGACTTTTGGAGCTCAAATTTAGCAAGAATGGTTTGCGGAGGCCATGTAGTATTTGCAAAGCCCCTGAGGGACCAAAACCATGTTGCAAAGCCCCTGAGGGACCAAAATCATGAAAATGCCCAAAAAGTGACTCCATTTAGGAAACTACACCCCTTGAGGAATTCATCTAGGGGTGTAGTGAGCATTTGACCCCATAGTTGTTTCATAGGTTTTATTAGAATTTGGACGTGAAAATGAAAAGTTTTATTTTTTCCAATAAGATGTTGTCGTACTGTAGCTATAAAAAAATTATTTCCACAAGGAATAAAGGAGAAAAAGGCCTCCAACATTTGTAAAGCAACTTCTCCAGAGTACGGGCAGTGAAAATAAAAAAAAAATCCTTTTTCTTCAATAAGATGTAGCTTTAGCTCAAAATTTTTCATTTTCTCCACAAATAAAGGAACAAAAGAACCCCAACATTTGTAAAGCAACGTCTCCCTCGTACGGCAATACCCCATTTGTGGTCATAAACTGCTGTTTGGACACACGACAGGGATCAGCAGGGAAGGAGCGCCATTTGGCTTTTGGAGTGCAGATTTTGCTGGATCGGTTTATGGTCGCTATGTCGCATTTGCAAAGCCCCTGTGTTTTATTTTATTACTTGAAACTTTTATTTTACTTTTAACAACTTTTATTTTTACACTTTTTTAAACTTTTCTTTAGTCCAACTATGGGACTTGAAGGTCAAACTGTCAGATTATTTTTCTAATACATTGCACTATCTATGTACGATAGTTATTCACTGACAGCAAGCCGATTAGGCTTCGCCCCCGGGCAGGGCCTAATTGGCTTCCATAATGGCAAAGCAGGATGCCATTGTTAGGCCTCCTGTTGCCATAGTTGCAGTCGACAGTCCTGCGATTGCAGTGCAGAGCTGCCGATCTGCTGCCAACCACTAAGATGCAGCAAATGCTTTCGATACCGGGAGGCCAGTGTTAGGCCTCCGGTTGCCTTTGCAGACACCGGCATCCCGGCAATTTCATTGCTGAGGTGCAGATGAGCTGCAAACACCTTGAATGCAGCGATCGCTTTTGACTGCTGCATTTAAGGGGTTAATAGCGGGGATCGGAGCAAACTTCGGACCTCACCATTTCCCCAGGGTGTCAGCTATAACATGCAGCCGACACCCAGGTATGGGGGCACCAACTCAGCTTCTGGGCCGGTGTTCACCATTTGTCGTATGGATACGGCAAAATGCGGGAAGCAGTAGCTTTCCATGAAGTATCCATACAACAAATGTCGAGAAGGGATTAAGGTAACTAACCAGGAACATAAGAATCCGATCCATTTTTAAAAATATTTTTTTTTTACAAAATGATCAGTTGTGTTCAGCGAGAGAACCCAGAAGCAAGTGTTCAGTTCCCCTGCAGCGCCACCACAGAGGAAATTAAGCATTACGCAGTGTCCCTTTAAATCGATAGGCTATCTGTGTAATGCATGATCATGGTGCGTGCTCTAGAGCAAGAGATGCTTTTTGTAACCACGTTTTGTAAGGCACTAGAAGGGGAACTCCCCCTACTCCATCATTTTACATGAAAAAAACGAAAACCCATGAAGTCTAATATAATTTTAAATATAACCGACATGCGCTTCTTTAGGCATATGATTAACAATACCCACCTCTCATAGGAATTACTACAGCACAGGAAAGCCATCAATGGTCGTTAAATCTGACCCTACCATAACTCTTGGACAGAATGTAGGACTGGATGATTCGGATGTGAAGAAGGTCAACGCGCTCTATAATTGCAGTAAGTACTTATATTTCACCCTGATGTTATAATAGTGATGACGATACGACTCTGCATCATGTGACCGGCCCTGCTGTACCCTACGTACTCACTGTACTACTTGTACATAGAGTACAACGGGGCAGGTCATATAATGAAGAGTCGTATCATCATCAAAAAAGACTGCGCAACTAGACTTCCGGTCCACCGGAAGCGCTATAAAAATCTATGAAAATCTCAGAATCAGCATGACGGGGGACCGGAATGTATATTAGCGAGTATACCTACATACTGAAATGAGTACACTGTAAATAATTTTTGGTCCACACATAACCCCTTTAACCCCTTAAGGACAAGGACAATTTTGGCCTTGAGGAAAGAACTATTTTTTTAATATTTCCCTCTATATTTCCAACTACGTCGTAAAAAAATAAAAAAGTTATGTGCGTCGGGATGACTCACATAACTTTTTTCTTTTTTTACGACGTAGTTGTATGAGACTTTGTCTCTTGCGGGACGAGTTGTACTTTATGCAGGTACCATTTTTTGGTACAAATATATTATCGTTTAATTTATATACATTTTCATTTTGGTGAAAATGCTGAAAAAAAGCAGTTCCGCTGCAGTTTTATTATTTTATTTTTTTTACACCCAACACCGATCATCATAAATAATGTTATACATTTGTTGTACAGGTTGTTATGGTCGTGGCGATACCAAATATGTCTATATTATTTCATGTTTTGGGACTTACTGTATATTTCAAAAAGTTAATTTATTCTGAAAAATTTGTATTTCTGTGTATTTTTTTGACTATTTTTTTTAATTTAACATTAATTTTTTTCAAATTAATTTAACTTTTTTTTAATTTAATCCCATAGACGGATTTTTCATTTTGATTTTTTAACTGTAATGTACTGGCATATATTAATATGCCAGTACATTAGCCTGTGTACTGATTGTACACAGGCAGTTGTTAGGCCATATCTCAGCAGAGGCGTAGCTAGGTTCTCCTGCACCCGGGGCAAAGATTCAGATTGGCGCCCCCCCCCCCATTTATTTCCCGACATCTCCTTCCCCCTCGCCAGTTTTCTTTCCCTACCAATCAATGAGGTGTAATTTTTTTTTCACAATTTTTTTAATGTAACTCTAGTATAAAAGCATTTCTACATTTTACAAGCGATGTAGTTCTATAATGTAATTAACATAAAAATAAATGAAAATAAAATAAATTAAAGAGGCCCCACACAGCCCCCTGTAGATAGCGCCACACAGCCCCCCTTGTAGATAGTGCGACACACAGCCCCCTGTAGATAGTGCCACACACAGCCCGCTGCCCCTTTGTAAATAGGCCACACTCCCCCCCCTTGTAAATAGTGCCACATTCCCCCCCTTTTAAATAGCGCCACACTCCCCCCCCTTGTAAATAGCGCCACACTCCACCCCCCTTGTACTTAGCGCCACACTGTGAACAGACCGGTCAGCGGTAGCCTATCGCTACCACTCTCCACTCTGCCTGGTGTGACTTACCGGAGAAGCCGAGGAGGTCATTCGGTGCAGGCAGCGGCGGAGTTCCTTCTCACTAGGGTTGGTGACAGCCAGGGTCGGCCTTAGCTTGGATGGCGCCCTGTGCGGGACTCTCTATTGCAAACCAACTACACAAACCAAAAATTAACCACATATATGGACACGCTGGAACATATATACTGTACATACATAAAGACAGATATTTAGACATACAGGCAAATATACATACACACAACTGGAATATATACATACAGGTAAATATATAGACGTACAGACACATATACACACACACACCGGCAGATAAATACACAGACCGGAACATATACAAATACATAAAAGGCACAAATATACAAGCACAAAGACGCATTCACAAACAGACCCATATATACCCACACAGGCACACATGTACACAGCACAGATAATGTAGTAGATGTTACCTGCAGTCCTATGTAACAACACAGATAACACACAGTGATAACTCTCTGAGTACAGATAATGTAGCAGATGTTACCTGCAGTCCTATGTAACACCACAGATAACACAGTGATAACTCTCTGAGTACAGATAATGAAGTAGATGTTACCTGCAGTCCTATGTAACACCACAGATAACACAGTGATAACTCTGAGTAGAGATAATGTAGCAGATGTTACCTGCAGTCCTATGTAACACCCCTGATAACACAGTGATAACTCGGAGTACAGATAATGTAGTAGATGTAAGAGACAAACACATGCAGAGACACAGACAGACAGAGACACACACAAACACACACACACACACACACACACACACACACACACACTGTAACATATACACATACAAACACAGAGACACACACTGTATTCACACTACACAGACATATACACACAGACACTCACCATGTCTCCTTGCTGACAGGTCAGGACGGGCTGTGGGCGGAGCTTCCTCTCTGCTTCTCGGCGTGCGTGTAGAGCACAGAGGCAGATGCTGGAAGGCTGCAGCACGGGAGTGGACCTGTCCCCTGACCTGAGTCTCATCTGACGTCATGTCACTGATGTGAGGTCAGGTGACAAGTCAGGTGACTGGACTGGTCCACTCCCTGGCCGTCACAGACCCCAGTCAGAACGCCTTAATTTCCTGGCTCTTCCTAAAGCTGCTGCAGGTGTCCGACATACGGGGCGCCTCTCAGCAGCAATCAGCTGCTCTTCGGCGCCACCCCTTCTCCTACCACCGGGTTGCGCCCGGGGCACATGCCCCGCCTGCCCCCCCCCTAGCTACCCCCCTGATCTCAGTATGCCCCAACAACAGACAATATGGTCAGACAGCCCTGGGGTCCCTCAATGGATCCTAGGCTGTCTGGCCATACAAGTTTTGGGCTTAGATCGAGTCACAGGGATTTTCTGTGATGCGATCAAAGGGCAGTCCCCCCTCCTCTTATTTACTTTGAATGCCGCAATCAGCTTTGATTGTGCAAGGAGTTAACCTCTTCTCTCCGCCGTTGGAGTGGGTCTGCGGCTGTGTATTATAGCCGTTGCCCCGCTCTTGATCGCTCACGGACATGACTGTAACACAGGACGAGAATGCTCGTCCGACTGTGCAAAGTACCCGCCGCTCAGGACGAGTATTATCATCCTGAGTCGGCATGTAGTTAATCTCTATATGTTATGTCTATGACTGGGCTAGATCAAGGTGTGTGGAGGTCCCTGAGTAATATAGGTCCCTAGCAGGGACGTACCTAGGAAACACTGGGCCCTATAGCAAACTCTTAAATGGGGCCCCCTCAGGTGCCACACGCAGCCCCCCTTATAGATAGTGCCACCCGTAGATTGTGCCATACAGCCCCCCTGTAGACAGTGCTATACAGCCCCGCCTGTAAACAGTCATATCCCACTTGTAGATAGCGCCCCCTACCACCTCCCCCTTGTAGATAGTGCCATACAGCCCCTTGTGGATATCGGCATGAAACCCCCCTGTATATAACGCCATACAGTTCCCCCTGTATATAGTGCCACACAGCTCCCCTCACATGTATGTAGTGCCACACAGCCCCCCTTAGTAGATAGCGCCACACAGTTACCCCTTAGTAGATAGTGCCACACACAGAACCCTGTAGATTGTGCCACACACAGCCCCCTGTAGATAGAGCCACATCCCTCTTTCTTGTAAATAGTGCCATACAGCCCCCCTAGTAGATAGTGCCACAAAGCCCCCCCTTAGTAGTGCCACACAGTCCCTTGTATATAGCACCACACAGCTCCCCTATGTGTATAGTGCCACAAAGCTCCCCCTTGTGTATAGTGCCACACAGCCCCCCTTGTATATAGTGCCACGCAGCCCCCGAAGTAGTACAAGGCAATGGCACATCCGAGAAAGTTGTATCAGCCAGGGGGAATGTCAATAAAACATGGAAAGGTGAGTTTGGAGGCAGGACTATGTGACTCTTCAGGATAGCGGCACCACCCCATGACCCTTTAATGAGTAATTAGCATATGGTATGCGCCGTCTAAAAGTGGATTTTATAGATTTTTGCTGCGTCTGAAAAAATAACATACATTCGGAAATATTGTCAGGTCTTGTATTACTGCATGGTGGCGGTTCAAGGGGTTAAAACTACCAGACAGGTTCCCATTAAATATACAATGATTAAAAAACAATTGTATGTGCCCTGCAATTTTGTTATTATAAATATATCCCATATAATTACAGCACCAGAACCAAGCTCAGTACATAAATACAGCACTAGAACCAAGCTCATACATACATACGGCACGAGAACCAAGCTCATACCTATATATGGCACAAGAGCCAAGCTCATACATATATACAGCACCAGAACCAACCTCAGTACTTAAATACAGAACTAGAACCAAGCTCTGACATATATACAGCAACAGAATAAACATCAGTACATATATACAGCACTAGAACCAAGCTCAGTACATATATACAATAACAAAACCAAGGTCAGTACATATATACAATACCAGAACAAAGATCAGTACATAAATGCAGACCCAGAACCAAGCTCAGTACATAAATACAGCACCAGAACAAAGCTCAGTACATAAATACAGCTCCAGAACAAAGCTCAGTACATAAATACAGCACCAGAACAAAGCTCAGTACATATTTATATCCCCATAACAAAGCTCAGTACATATATACAGCACCAGAACCAAGCTCAGTACATAAATACAGCACCAGAATCAAGCTCAATACATAAATACAGCACCAGAACAAAGCTCATACATATATACGGCACGAGAGCCAAACTCATACATATATACAGCACCAGGACAAAGCTCAGTACTTATATACAGCATCAGAACAAAGATCAGTACATATATACAGCACCAGAGCAAGCTCAGTACATATATATAGTCCCAGAACCAAGCTCAGTACATATATACAGCACCAGAACAAATACAGCTATATTTAGTGCAACCCCTGACGTATAGGTTTGTATGGCGTAAAACTGCAGCTCCCAGCATGGCCCAAACAATGGTAAGGATATGCTGGGAGATGCTGTTTCACAAAAAAAAAATCAAACCACCCATCATCTCGCTGCAGATCATACAATGACTTCAGTGCTGATTAGAGGCAGAATAAACATTTTTATTAAGTGACTCACCGGTGCCGTCTCAGATTCTAGTTATTTTTCTCTTTTCTTCTCCCACCTATCCAGACCTCTATGATGGATTTCTCCCAGCCACAACCCATTTCTGCAGTTTTCAGCTCAGATGTCTTCAGCTTCTCACTTTCAAAACATTTCTGCATCTATAAACGAAGATAAATTCTCAACACCTCTAAATATAAAAGTGCCATACACTGCACCTCTAACTATAAGAGCGCCATACACTGTGTCCCTGATTATTATAGTATCATGCACTGTGAACCACATACACATCGTGCCCCCTGTAGTTAGTGCCCCCATAGCCCCCTGTAGATAGTGACCCCCATAGAGCTTCTGTAGATAGTGCCCTACATAAAAGCCCCTGTAGATAGTGCCCCACATACAGCCCTCTGTATATAGTGCCCAAATATGGACTCTAGAGCTGCAATGCAATAGTGCTAACCACTGAGCCACCGTGCTGACCTACATATAGATAGTGCCACACAGCTAACCCACCCCAGTATATAGTGTCCCACATATAGCCCACCCCTGTAGATAGTGCCCTACATATAGCTCCCCTATATATAGTGATCCACATCCCCACACATAGACCCCCCCTGTAGATAGAGCCCCACTGTAGATAATGCTACTCAGTTTTAGTAGAAAAAAAAATGTTACATACTCACATGATCCCGTTCCATCCGGTGGCAATGCAGATGAGGAAGGTGAGAGCTCAGCCGAAAACTACACGGGGGGAACTTGTTAATGATCTCAAGGCAGCTGGGACCACAGTCACCAAGAAAACCTGTAATGATAGGGGTAGGGAAACGGACAAGTGAGCCCTAATCTACCCGCCACTCTGTCCCTGCCTACTTGCAACGACCCGCCCTAGGTGACGGGGTACAACTGGGCGGCGGTCCCTACGCTCAGTAAGTGCACGAGACAAACATACAAGGGAATATAAAGCAAAGGGAAAGGGGCAGTTGCCCACGGCAACACCGTGAGCAACAGAGTGGTGAACGAGCCAAGTCAAACCAGGAGAGCACGAGGTACCAAACGCAGAGCAGAAGAGTAGTCAGAAAGCCAGGGTCAGAATGGAGCAGGATAAAATTCAAGGGAGCTGTAGCTGGGCCAGGAAACCACACGGAAAGAATCACAAGCAAGGAGGAACAGGAAAGGCAGGTATAAATAGACAGAGGGCGGGAGCTAGCTGAGTCTGGCCAGGCTGCGATAGGCTCTCCCACTCCTAAGCCTGCCAGCCTGAGTGGTGGAAGCTGGAGTCAGTCTCAGAGAGATAGACTCAGGTTAACCCCGAAGCTGTGCCTGGCAGATCCTTTACAAAACCATTGGTAACACATTACGCCGTAATGGATTAAAATCCTGCAGTGCCCGCAAGGTCCCCCTGCTCAAGAAGGCACATGTACAGGCCCGTCTGAAGTTTGCAAATGAACATCTGGATGATTCTGAGAGTGATTGGGAGAAGGTGCTGTGGTCAGATGAGACTAAAATTGAGCTCTTTGGCATTAACTCAACTCGCCGTGTTTGGAGGAAGAGAAATGCTGCCTATGACCCAAAGAACACCGTCCCCACTGTCAAGCTTGGAGGTGGAAACATTATGTTTTGGGGGTGTTTCTCTGCTAAGGGCACAGGACTACTTCACCGCATCAATGGGAGAATGGATGGAGCCATGAACCGTCAAATCCTGAGTGACAACCTCCTTCCCTCCACCAGGACATTAAAAATGGCTCGTGGCTGGGTCTTCCAGCACGACAATGACCCGAAACATACAGCCAAGGCAACAAAGGAGTGGCTCAAAAAGAAGCACATTAAGGTCATGGAGTGGCCTAGCCAGTCTCCAGACCTTAATCCCATCGAAAACTTATGGAGGGAGCTGAAGATCCGAGTTGCCAAGCGACAGCCTCGAAATCGTAATGATTTACAGATGATCTGCAAAGAGGAGTGGGCCAAAATTCCATCTAACATGTGTGCAAACCTCATCATCAACTACAAAAAACGTCTGACTGCTATGCTTGCCAACAAGGGTTTTGCCACCAAGTATTAAGTCTTGTTTGCCAAAGGGATCAAATACTTATTTCTCTGTGCACAATGCAAATAAATATATATAATTTTGACTATGTGATTTTCTTTTTTTTTTTAATATAATCTATCTCTCACTGGTAATATTAACCTAGCCTAAAAATTCTAGACTGTTCATGTCTTTGACAGTGGGCAAACTTACAAAATCAGCAAGGGATCAAATACTTATTTCCTTCACTGTATATCACCTGAACGCGTGTTGTGCCGACTATCTTGTGTGTATAGTTATGGTATCAGAGACTTGTAGCACCCTGCTATGATTTGTCATGGGGAGATTGGTGGAGGCACCTGGATGGTGAAGGGCATTTGCCCATTTTGCCTCCCCTATAATCCAGCTGTGGTTTGAGGGTATGTATGTGTTTTAACGTCCTTCTGTTTTCCGTGTCCTTTTCTTTGCTGGGTCTTCAGGATTCTCATGGCTTCTGTGATTGTATCCACTCATCCACTTGTTGTCCTCTTCTTTTCCCTACTTTTCTTCTGGGCATAATTATGTTTTCCAATGAATTGTTAGTTTTCATATTTTTTATGCATTTATGCTGCAAGGTTAAGTATGATTTGATGACAAATTTTGTATTTTTTTTAAGATGTGTGTTCAAGAACGTTTGTGAAATTATCAGGAACTTTCATCTATAGCTCAACTCTATCAAGCCAAGGAGGACCCAGCTGCTTTTATCTTATACAATCTGGCTACAGGGTACATATTAAATATCAAACAAACATTTGTATTAAATACTTTTCCTGAACAAAAGCTTACTGGCTTTGAGCTTACACTGTTACTTCCTTCTCTTCCATCCCAGGTTTCCCTGCTTTTACATGCTGATAGAGATTGTGAACAACCAGTCATCGGTTGAGAGCACATTTAGTGCTTCCTATCAATCAGGTAAGTGTCCTCCACTGTACAAATCCACCTAAATAAAAACATGCTGGAAAAATAACTACCAAGGTAGCAGGCATGGGAGCTGCTATGTGGCCCAGCAGTTAAGGGGTCCACACAGGGGCTTAGATATAGGGGATGCAGTGGTAGCAGTTGCACCCGGGCCCTGGAGCCTGAGGAGGCCCAAAATCCCCTCAGCCACATAAGAGGACACTAGTATTATAAATGATATATGGTAGGTGGGGGAGCTGTGAAAGATTTTGTATTGGGGCCTCTGGGTCCACGTCCACTTATTGGTGAGGTGCAGTAAGTGATCGCTGTGGAAGAGTAGGGGCAGTGCCGGCTCCAGGTTTATGTGGGCCCTTGGGTGACAGACTTAGTAGGCCCTTTTGTGGGGGAACTCATGGTGGCAGTAAAATGTCAAACGTCACTTTGTGCCCCCATATAGACGTTAGGCCCTGTTTATGCCCCAATATAGAAGTTAGGCCCCCCGTTTGTACCCCCATAAATTTAGCGTACTCTGTAGATACTGCCACACAGTCCCCCTATTAGGTAGTGCCACACAGCCCCCTCTCCCTGGTAGTGCCACACAGCCCCCCTCCCTGGTAGTGTCACACAGCCCCCTCCCTGGTAGTGCCAATCAGCCCCCTCAGGTAGTGCCAATCAGCCCCCCTCCCAGGTAGTGCCACACAGCCCCCCTCCCAGGTAGTGTCACACAGTCCCCTCCTCCCTGGCAGTGCCACACAGCCCCCCTTCCTGGTAGTGCCACACAGCCCCCCTCCCAGGTAGTGCCACACAGCCCCCTCTCCCAGGTAGTGTCACACTGTCCCCCACCCTGGAAGTGCTGCACAGCTCCCCTTCCTGATAGTGCCACACAGCCACCCTCCCTGGTAGTGCCACACAGTCCCCCTCCCTGTAGGTAGCGCCTTTGGGGTTCCCTGTAGGAGTGGAATACCCAGCCAGAGAATTGCTGACCCTTTGACTGGGGATTCCGCTCCAGGAGAAGCCCCTGATGTCACTGGCCATATATAGACAGTGTTGTCAGGGGCAACCCCAGAGCTATAGTCCCGGGCAGAGCGCTACTAGTACTCTGCCTGGGAACCATGCTCTGCTCTTGACATCACTGTCCATATATGGATAGTGATGTCCGGAACAGAGCTTAAGTCCTAGGCAGAGCGCTAATAAAGGCTCTGCTCCGGTACTCCAGCTCTGGGGAAGCCCGTGATATCACTGTCCATATACGGATACTGATGTCAGGGGCAACCCCAGAGCCAAAGATCCAGGGAAATCGATACTAGCACTCTGCCTGGCACACTGCTCTGCTCCTGACAACACTGTCCATACATGGACAGTGATGTCAGGAGCTTTCCCAGAGACAGAGTCCCGCAGCAGAGCTGCTAGCACTCTGCCTGGGACTCCTTCTCTCCTCCTGAGATCACTGTCCATATATGTACAGTGATGCCGTGACAACGGGGCCCCACAAGGGTAGTGGGCCCTGCAACTTGCCTGGGTTTGCCAAGTGCTGACACCGGCCATGAGTAGAGGGAACGGCAGTGGAAAATTAAATGCAGAACATTCATCCACCAAAGAAAGGACGAGAAACACCGGAGACCACTGAGGACTTCATGTCGTGAACTCACTTCCTGCTGAACGTAGTCATGGTAGAGTGGGACCCCATTTAAAGTTTTGATATGAGACCCCATAACTCTGTTTTACACCCCTACTTGTTCTTCTGGATTATTATAGACAAGAAAAAGTGACTACTATGACTTTTTTTAAACTTACACACTAAAAAGTTATGATTTAAACAAACCGAGAATGAACACTAAGTCAAATTCTTTTCACATAGTGAAATACGGAGAGACCTTCGTGGAGCAAACCGGGATTGTGAAATCTCCAGGATTTCCTAATATATATTCAACCCATCTGGACGTTGTATACAGCATCATAGCCCCTGAAGGATATACGGTAAAAAGTTACATCTCAAAGGCTGATAATCTCTCATGATTTTCATTAGGTTTGAAGTGTGACTGGACATTTACATCACATTCCAAAAAGTACAATCCCACATTTTTGATTGACTCAAGATATTTGTTGTTATCGATGCAGTCTGTTTATCATAATATTAGATATGAAAATAATGTCAATGTTGATTTTACGCAACAAAAATCATTGTTTAAAGCATTGCTTCTCAAACTGTAAGTTGGGCCTATACCCAGTTGCACACAACCGAGTGCCACTCGGACCATATTTCATGGCATCCGAGTGGCACCCGATAATTTTCACTGACCTATTCAATTCCGATCCATGGAAAGAGAGAACATGTCCTATCTTTCCACGGACGGGACTCGGGCGGCACGACGGTCTTGTGCAAGGGCCCTAACTGGTGAGGTGCCATACAGTTCCTTACAGGGCACTGCATGCCTGCTGAACACCCCAGATTCCACAGGACAGGAGGGAACTTCTACATTTCTTCTTGTGGCAAAAAAGGCCGGGGGCGACTGGGTAGAGTGACTGATAATGGGCACTGTGGCTTACATGTGGGCGCTGTGTGGCCTTTTATAGAGCACACTTTCCACACGACATCCATATGCCCATATTTTGGTAAGGATGTCGACCACTAGTGACGCCCACTTTTTGAGAAGCAGTGGTGGCTTAGTCAAAATATTAAATTGACAATCTGTACTGTATTGTAATTCCACCAATCCCAGACTCACGCATACATCCTTTACATGTTTGTTTTTTTTACAGGTGGTTCTAAACTTCCTACATCCCAGAGTATTTGATAATTAGAGATGGTCCGTTAACCACATCCCCAATCCTGGGCACGTATTGTGGACGTCTTGACAACATACAGGTGGCGTCTACTGGCAATGTAGTACTTCTACAGTTCCACAGTGGGAAACTTATTGAATATAATGGGTTTTATGCAAAGTATAAGTTTGGTAAGTGAGATCAGATATTTGTTGAACCACGTTGAGCAGTTTTCAAATTATTTTACCAGCCACATATTTCAGACCTTACTGACCACACAAGTATAGCTGTATGGGTATTGTCCTATCCTTGTACACAAAGGTTGAGGCCATAAAATGTCAATGACGTAAATTGGTCTCCTAATAAAGACAAGTCCTGGTCATATACCCTATGAGGACCTCATGGAGTGGGGTCCCCCACTTGGGACTCTTTATGAGCCAGAACAGAACACAGATACAAAATGGAAAAGGGGAACACACTTTACCTGGTCAGATACAAATAGATCATGCTTTATCCCACAGTGATAGTCATTTGTGGAAAACCTAGATAAATTAATCTTTGACGTGCATATGTCCCTAAGTGATAAAGGTAACCTGCAATTACAAATAGGACAAAAAGTGAAATAGTCAGACATTTTTGAGGCTATGGACCACCGTTTTCGGTTATTGAACTATTTACAAGTCTAAAAACCTTCACTGCTCCCCCCATGTTTGTAAATCGTGTGTATATTAGTATACAAAGATAGGGTACACCTATTCCCAGGTAGAAATACCTGGGAACAACAGTCCATACCCACCCTGGGAACCAGAAATACCAATGAATTGTGTTAGGGTGTCTACTCTTTTGAACGGACGCCATAGCTCTACACTACAACTAATTTTGTCATTTTGGTTACTGACTGTATAGTTTTCTTAAAGGGGATGCCTGGTTCCCCCGCAGATCCCAGCTGATTCCTGGGGGGTCCAAACAGCAGGACATCCTATGATCAGCTCATTAATTGTGGACCCTTCTAGCAAAAAGAGATTGTCCAACGTGGACAACGCCTTTAAAAATCCATTCTGTGACAATATTGGTTGTTCACTACCAAAGTCGCCGACCTGCCTGCATGGTTCCTAATTATTCTAAAACAATTCATGCTAAAGAATGACTTCAACTGTATTTCACAGGGGACCTGAACTCTGAATACATTCCATTGGCAAACGCATGCAACACACTTATATGTATATTTTATAGTGATGTGTATATATATATATATATATATATATATATATATATATACACATATACGCACATATTAAGAACCTTGTAGAGAAAGTGTCATTCTACATGACAAATATTTGCAGAATACTGTCTGATTGCGTTACATCTCACCCACCAGAGGTTTCTGTATTTTTTGGACTACGATAAAGCTGAGCATTTCTTTCCTCTCTTGCAGTGCCAATCAGCTAATATGCAGGATGGCATCAGGACTGTACGATCCTTAGAAGAAAACCAAGATTGGGATATACGAAAAGGAATGTTCATGTTTAACCTTTTGTTTTTTCTTTATAGACAGTGGTAATAAATTCTTAATATAATAATGTAATGATCTTGGTTTACAATGTATGTAACATTCATATTGTATGTGGTGTTTACATGAATAAAGGGGGTCAAAAAGTTTATAAAACTTGCTTTTTTTAATAACACTGCAGTTCCAGATTGTGCTGTAGTTGGTAAGGACACTCTCAACGGGTCACCTGTAGATGGCATTGAGCACATCATCATGTACATACTTTAAAGGGAACCTGTCACCAGCATTTCACCTATTGAACTCTCCTCACCCCTCTCTGGCCGCTCCTATCAAAAGTTCATTGCCGTTATCCCCTCTCCTAAACTCCTCCTCCGACTGTAAATAACGGTCTGCAAACATTTTGCACCTTTTATCGTAATAATCCGGTGTCCCTTTGTGCGCACACACCAGAAGAGAACATCAATGCACAAGCGCAGGATTTTGTGTGCTGGGGGAAGGTGAGGAGCTGTCAATCAAAAGTAGGGAGGGGCGGTGAACTCGTAAAGACTTGAGGAATGAAGATATGACTCTTTTCAAACGAAGATTTGACTCTTTTATGCTCATTAGCATACGGAGTGGGAACACTAAAAAACTGACTACTAAAGCTACAGAGCCGACTAAGAAGACAATTATAAGTTATATAGAAATGATTTTTCACCCACTACCACCTGGTATTGCTGGTTTAATAGGTGAAATGCTGGTGACAGGTTCCCTTTAACGCTTTGATATTTTTCATTATTCTAAAAAAACAACATCATTTGTGATACCACTTACTTAAAGGGGCAGTCTCAGGGCAACAGTCTCTGTCCATATGCAGGGCCGTATTTGGAGTTTGTGCTGCCCTAGGCACTTTTAGGGCTGACGCCCCCGATAATGCAGCTTTTCCGCTGTCTTTACACTAAGTGTGGACATACCCTAAAATAAATGCTCAGTGCTACCTCACTAACATTCTCTTCCCTGCACCCCAAATGAACACTGGGGCTTATTTCCCCTATTAGTAACCCCTTAAGGACCCAGCCTGTTTTGGCCTTGTGGCACAGCTGAATTTTTCAAATAATGTGTCACTTTATGTGGTAATAACTTGGGAATGCTTTTACCTATCAAAGTGATTCTGAGACTGTTTTCTCATGACATATTGGATAAGAGATCGAACAAAAGGGACCACCGGCGCTGCTATGAATGTTGTCGAGGCAAAGAGAATGATTAATAAATATTTATTTAAGAAAGAAGGGCTACGCGTTTCGACGCCGAACCGGCGTCTTCATCAGGCCAATATACATTGTGCGATGCACACACGTTTAAATACACCATGAAATGAGACCTGATTAGCATTCAAACACAAAAGAACCGCCTATATGGGCGGGTCAAGGGTTAGATGATACAAATTGCATGAACGTCTTTGTGCAAAAAGACACACCCATCAATAAACAAACCATGTTTAAAAACATAAAATACTTACATAGCAACAACATATGAATAGTATCTAATTAGTAAAGATAGATTTAGAAATGACAACAGTCGCGTATTAAGAAAAAATTATTATTTTAACTGAAAGAAACCATATTTGATAAAGTAAATAAGTCGATAAACTCCCCTACGTACACTAGATATAGATAGAAAACAGAGTATGCAAAATATGTTTAGAAGGATATTCAACGTAATGTCAGAAAGGATAGCGTCCCTAAACACCTAGGTAACGCAAAATGACGGTGGTCGATACGGGACTTATGGACTTAATGGAACGCATATTGGAACACAAGGAAACCTCACACCAATCACATGGGCAATGAAACGCTAGATGACACGCATGACTCACACGCCGCCGGAAGGATATCAACAACAATGTGAACAGAAGGTGAGAACCAAAAAGTAAGTAATAAACTACATAAAGCAATTTTCAGTGCTGGGACATAATATAATTATTAAATTTATAATCTGTTAACTTTCTTTAATTGAAGAAAATCTCTTTACGAATAAATAATTAGTTAATATCGCAAAATTACGAAAAGATAAAACTGTCCATAAACAATTGCTTAAAAAAGTTAATTAAAAGATGATATGAATAATAATTAATAGTCAATAATTAATAATTAATATCAAAACTTAGTCTAACGATGTCTCAGTAAGGTCGTTAAGACCACTAGGGTGTAAGGTCTCAAGTTTGAAAATCCAAAAATTTTCTCTTTGTTTTAGTTTATTAAACCTATTAGGCACATCCACTGGAATTTGTTCGATTGGTGTCACAACTATATTATCAAAACTACACTTGTGTTTAAGTGCACAATGGCGGGACACACTATGTTTAAGAAACCCTGCCTAACATTAAAACAATGTTTGTTTATCCGATTTCTCAACGTTTGGGTGGTACGACCCACATATTGCAAACCACAAGTACAGTGCAGCAAATAGACCACATATGAACTCCCACAGTCTAAATGATTTTTAATAGGAAATTTTAAACTAGTTTTAATTGATGAAAATTCTAACACTTTATCAGAGATGTTATCACAACACAGGCATCTCTTATGCCCACAGGAAAAAGACCCCTTTTTTTCTTTTAGAGGATGTACGGTTTTCTTTGTATTATCAATTTTAGGAAGTTTGCTAGGTGCTAATAAATTCCTCAATGTTTTAGATCTCCGGAACGTGATTAAAGGTTTTGCTGGGAGTAAAGGTTTAAGAAACGGGTCACTGGTGAGAATGTGCCAGTGTTTCGTGAAAATAGACCTAATGTGTTTACTACCTTTATTAAAAGACGTGATAAAATTTAGATTATGTTCACTTAATCTGACTTTCTTACTGTCAGCAACATTAGGTGCTATTGTTTCGATACATTCCAATTGTGTCATGCCCCTAGCTCTAAGTTCTGCCCCTTTAATCAGACTCTTAGGAAAACCTTTTTCAGTAAACCTTTTGTTTAAAATAACACACTCTTTATTAAAACTCAAATCGTCAGAACAGTTCTTTCTAATTCTGCGAAATTGCCCGAAAGGAACGTTTTTCAGCCAGGGTGTGTAATGTGCACTCCGAAAGTCCAAATAGCTGTTTACGTCAACGCTTTTAAAATGGGTCCTAGTGGAAAAATGACTGCCATTATTAGTAATCGTGAGATCTAAAAAGTCAATAGTGGTACCCGAGAATGTATGCGGAAAATTAAGACCAAACTTGTTATTATTTAAAAAATCTATAAAAGCATTAGCCGCAGATGCGTCTCCTTTCCAAATAAAAAATAAATCGTCGATATAACGTTTATAAAACATGATGTTGTTAGAAAAATTGTGTGCGTTCATAATGTGGGATTCCTCAAAACAACCCATGTAGAGGTTTGCATAAGAGGGTGCAAAACGCGACCCCATAGCGCACCCCTTTAAATGTCTATAAAAATGATTATCAAATGTAAAAACATTATGTGTTAATATAAAATCAATACATTCAATAATAAAATTAAGCTGCTTGTTTGAAAAACGGAGGTCTGATGCAAGTGTTGAAGAAATAGCTTCCATACCCTGTGTGTGTGGAATGTTGGTATATAAAGAGGACACATCCGCGGTTAAAAAACTAAAATCAGATATATCAAATTTCGATTGCAATTCAAAAAGATCCCTGATCAATTGAGTAGAATCTTTAAGAAAAGAAGGTAATTTCAAAACAAATGGTTGTAAATGAATATCAACGAAATGGGACAAATTATTAGTGAGGGATCCTATTCCAGAAATGATAGGTCTGCCCGGAGGATTTAATAAGGATTTATGAATTTTTGGGAGATGATACAAAAAAGGGGTGGCTGGAAACGGAACAGCAAGAAAACTCCTCTCTTTTTTAGATAGTAAATCTTCATTAAAGGCTGAGTCAATGAGGGTTTTGTATTCACCTAATGTTGCTGACAGTAAGAAAGTCAGATTAAGTGAACATAATCTAAATTTTATCACGTCTTTTAATAAAGGTAGTAAACACATTAGGTCTATTTTCACGAAACACTGGCACATTCTCACCAGTGACCCGTTTCTTAAACCTTTACTCCCAGCAAAACCTTTAATCACGTTCCGGAGATCTAAAACATTGAGGAATTTATTAGCACCTAGCAAACTTCCCAAAATTGATAATACAAAGAAAACCGTACATCCTCTAAAAGAAAAAAAGGGGTCTTTTTCCTGTGGGCATAAGAGATGCCTGTGTTGTGATAACATCTCTGATAAAGTGTTAGAATTTTCATCAATTAAAACTAGTTTAAAATTTCCTATTAAAAATCATTTAGACTGTGGGAGTTCATATGTGGTCTATTTGCTGCACTGTACTTGTGGTTTGCAATATGTGGGTCGTACCACCCAAACGTTGAGAAATCGGATAAACAAACATCGTTTTAATGTTAGGCAGGGTTTTCTTAAACATAGTGTGTCCCGCCATTGTGCACTTAAACACAAGTGTAGTTTTGATAATATAGTTGTGACACCAATCGAACAAATTCCAGTGGATGTGCCTAATAGGTTTAATAAACTAAAACAAAGAGAAAATTTTTGGATTTTCAAACTTGAGACCTTACACCCTAGTGGTCTTAACGACCTTACTGAGACATCGTTAGACTAAGTTTTGATATTAATTATTAATTATTAATTATTGACTATTAATTATTATTCATATCATCTTTTAATTAACTTTTTTAAGCAATTGTTTATGGACAGTTTTATCTTTTCGTAATTTTGCGATATTAACTAATTATTTATTCGTAAAGAGATTTTCTTCAATTAAAGAAAGTTAACAGATTATAAATGTAATAATTATATTATGTCCCAGCACTGAAAATTGCTTTATGTAGTTTATTACTTACTTTTTGGTTCTCACCTTCTGTTCACATTGTTGTTGATATCCTTCCGGCGGCGTGTGAGTCATGCGTGTCATCTAGCGTTTCATTGCCCATGTGATTGGTGTGAGGTTTCCTTGTGTTCCAATATGCGTTCCATTAAGTCCATAAGTCCCGTATCGACCACCGTCATTTTGCGTTACCTAGGTGTTTAGGGACGCTATCCTTTCTGACATTACGTTGAATATCCTTCTAAACATATTTTGCATACTCTGTTTTCTATCTATATCTAGTGTACGTAGGGGAGTTTATCGACTTATTTACTTTATCAAATATGGTTTCTTTCAGTTAAAATAATAATTTTTTCTTAATACGCGACTGTTGTCATTTCTAAATCTATCTTTACTAATTAGATACTATTCATATGTTGTTGCTATGTAAGTATTTTATGTTTTTAAACATGGTTTGTTTATTGATGGGTGTGTCTTTTTGCACAAAGACGTTCATGCAATTTGTATCATCTAACCCTTGACCCGCCCATATAGGCGGTTCTTTTGTGTTTGAATGCTAATCAGGTCTCATTTCATGGTGTATTTAAACGTGTGTGCATCGCACAATGTATATTGGCCTGATGAAGACGCCGGTTCGGCGTCGAAACGCGTAGCCCTTCTTTCTTAAATAAATATTTATTAATAATTCTCTTTGCCTCGACAACATTCATAGCAGCGCCGGTGGTCCTTTTTGTTCGATCTCTTATCCTCCACTTGACAGCAAAATCATTTTGCATGTGCACGGACCTGGCTGCAGCTTCTTGCTTTTGTGATACCTATTGGTATCCATTACTCAAGGTGAGCAATTCCCTGTCATTTACTGTTCACAATACCCGCTCGCTTTATTGCACTATGTGGCGCCGTGTCTTTTTTTATCTTTATTATTAACTCATGACATATTGTACTTTATGTTAGTGGAAAAATTTGGTTGATAAATTCAATATTTATTAGTGAAAAACACCAAAATGTAGAGAAAATTTTAAAAAATTTGCATTTTTCTAAATGTAAATGATTCTGCTTGTAAAACAGATAGTAATACCACACAAAATATTTACTAGTTAACATTTCCCATTTGTCTACTTTATGTTTGCATCGTTTTTTGAACGTCCTTTTATTTTTCAAGGACGTTACAAGGCTTAGAACTTTAGCAGCAATTTCTCACATTTTCAAGAAAATTTCAAAAGGCTATTTGTACAGGTACCAGATTAGATCTGAAGTGGTTTTGAGGGCCTCATATATTAGAATCCCCCAATAAATCACCCCATTTTAAAAACTGCACCCCTCAAAGTATTCAAAACAGCATACAGAAAGTTTCTTAAACCTTTAGGCGCTTCACAATAAATAAAGCAAAGTAGAGGGGAAATTTACAAATTTCATTTATTTTTTTTTGCCAAAATTCATTTGTAATACATCAATATTTATTGCCCAGATTCTGCAGTTTTTCGAAATATCCCACATGTGGCCCTAGTGCGATAATGGACCGAAACACCGGCCTCACAAGCAAAAGAGCATCTACAGGATTTTGCAGCCTGCTTTTTTTTACATTATATTTTAGGCACCATGTCAGGTTTGAAGAGGTCTTGTGGTGCCAAACCAGTGGAAACTCCCCAAAAGTGACCCCATTTTGGAAACTACACCCCTCAAGGAAATTATCTAGTGGTATAGTTAGCATTTTGACCCCACAGGTATTTTTCTATAATTATTGGAGTTAATCTGTGAAAATGTAAATCTTTACAAGGAATAAAGAAGAAAATGCACCCCAACATTTGTAAAGCATCTTCTCCTGGAAATACCACATATGTGGTTATAAACTGATGTTTGGACCCACAGCTGGGCTCATTTGGATTTTGGAGCGCAGATTTTGCTGGATTGGTTTTCAGTGCCATGTCGAGTTTGCAATGCCCTGGAGGGACCCCCCAAAATTGACCCCATTTGGGAAACTACACTCTTCAAGGAATTTTTCTAGGGGTATAGTGAGCATTTTGACCCCACAGGTCTTTTGCAGAACTTAGTAGAATTAGGCCGTGAAAATGAATATCAACATTTTTATCCCCTAAAATGTTGAATTTTTTCATTTTCACAAGGGATAAAGGATAAAGCCGCCCAAAATTTGTAACGCAATCTCTCCCCCGAGTATGACAATACCCCACATGTGGTAATAACTGTTTTTTTTATTAGAAATTAATTAACCTTTGCAGGACTGATCCTTTTTTGCTTTTCCATTTTAGTTTTTCACTCCCCTCATTCCAAACGCCGTAACTTTTTTATTTTTCCATCAATAGAGCGGTATGTGGGCTTATTTTATTCCGGAGGAGTTGTAGTTTCTATTGACACAATTTAAAGTACTATATAATGTACTGGGAAACCGAAAATAAAGTTTGTAACAGGCTGAAATTGGAAAAAACTGCGATTCCTCCATTGTTTTTTGGGTTTCGTTTTTACCGCTTTCACCGTGCGGTAAAAACGACAACTTAACTTTATTCTGCAGGTCAATACGATTACGGTGATACCAAATGTATATAGCTTTTTTTTATATTTTACTACTTTTACAAAGAAAAAACTATTTGTTAAAAAAAAAAAATTGTTTTGTATCAACACATTCTGAGAGCCATAACTTTTTTATGTTTTGGTCGATTGAGCGGTGTGAGGGCTTATTTTTGGCTGTAGTTTTTATTGGTATCATTGTTTGGTACAAACAACTTTTTGATCACTTTTTATTACATTTTATTTAGAGCTTTGGTGACCAAAAAACAGTGATTTTGTCGTTTTAAATTCTTAAATTCTTTATTTCTTACGGTGCTCGTTATGCGCTATAAATGACAGTTTTACTTTATTCTGCGGGTCGATACGATTACGGTGATACCATATGTATATCGTTTTTTTATGTTTTGCAGCGTTTGCACAATAAAGTCACTTGTTTATAAAATAATTTATTTTCTGTGTCACCATATTCTAAGAGCCGTAACTTTTTTTATTTTTCAGTCAAAAAAGCTGTATAAGGGCTTGTTTTTTGCAAGACGGGATGTAGTTTTTATTGATACTATTTTGGGGTACATGCGACTTTTTGATCACTATTTATTCTATATTTGGTGGGGGGTGACCAAAAAATACTGATTCTAACATTGTTTTTCATTTATTTTTTTCGGTGTTCACTGTGCGAGAAAAATAACATCATAGTTTGGGTCGTTACGAACGCGGTGATACCAAATATGTGTACTGTGTTTTAACGGTTTCATTTTGTAAAACATTTTTATTAACTTTTTTTTTTACTTTTTACACTTTCTTTTTTGACCTGCAGCTCTGATTGCTGCTAGAATACATTACACTATGTAGGTAGTGTAATGTATTCCAACTGTCAGTGTGATGTCACAGTCTCTCTGACAGTAAGTCTACGAGGACCAGCCAGTGGTTCCCGATGCACATTGTCATAGACACTGTCACCGACAGTGTGCATCGGGAACGACACAGTGACCTCCTGTCACTCTGATTGGAAGCATATCAGGAGGCTGGTCCTGATAGGCTTCCGTACATGGCAGACACAGAGGCCATTGTTTGGCCTCCGGTCACCATGCTAGCCATCGGCAAACCTCGCGATTTCATTGTGAGGTCTGCCAATGTGCTAGAAACCCCTAATGCAATAGATCGCCGCATTTAAGGGGTTAATTGCCGAAATCAGCGGAAATGAGCCGCTGATCGGCAACAGTGGAGTGTCAGCTGTCGGGGACAATTGGCCTCCCAGTTCCCGATGCACTTGTCAGAACTCAGGAGCGGGGCAGTGGCTGTATCAGACAGCTGCAGCCCCGCTCTCATACATTCATGTGTTACAATGCTAAGCTATACGGCCGCACAGCTTAGTATCGAAATACATGAAATAACAGTATCGAAACATTTGGGGGTCCGCGGTATCGAAAACGTATCGAAGTTTCGATGCATCATGCATCCCTATCCAGGACATGTATACTCTTTGTGTATATAGCTTTAAGGCCACTTTCACACCCAGTATTTTGCGTCAGTATTTATAAGCCAAAATCAGGAGCAAATATTTCCATTATACTTTTTCTATTCATGTTCCGCTTCTGGGTTTGGCTTATAAATAGTAATGCAAAATACTGACCAAAATCATGCAGTGTGAAAGTGACCTGTCAATCAATCTGCTGAACTCATTCCCTTTATTTCTAGAACATAATATCAACAGTTTCAGAAACATCAGATTAAACAGTGAGTATATAAGACCCTCCACGGACAGGGATATTCTCTAGTCCAGGACATGTATTCTGTATGTGCTATCAATCTGTTTAACTCATTCCTTCCCTTTTTCCAAGACATTAACATCAAACATTTTCATTAGATAACATCAAAACATCATTAGTGAGTATACGAGACCCTCCCCAGACAGGGACATCCTCCAGTCTATGGCATGTATTCTGTCTTGTATTATGTATATAGCTATGTCAATGAATCTGTTTAACTCATTCCTTCCCTTTTTTTCTAGACATTATCATCATCAATTTTCATCAGACATTCACAGCATAATATCAGGACATCATAACATCATTAGTGAGTATACGAGACCCTCCCCAGACAGGGGCATCCTCAGGTCCAGAACATGTATTTGTATGTATTTTACATGTCTTTGCATATATATTTATCTATAAGTACCGTAAATCAATCTGTTTAAAGCGGTTGTCTGGGCATGGGGCGGTTTTCCATACTGATGACCCATCCACAGGATAGATCATCAGTATATGATCGGTGGAGGCCCGACACCCGGACCCCGCACCGATCAGCTGTTCCGTCTGCCTCCGGGCACCAGATTTTATGCAGTAAATGGTGTCGGAAGCAGATGGCTCCGGTCACAGTATAGCGGCCGTGCTGCAGTACTGCAACCCTGTTCCTTTTCACTTGAATAGGAGCAGAGCTGCTGTCTTGAAGAATGGCCGCTATACTGTGACCGGAGCCATCTGCTTCCGGCACGGACATCCGGTGCCCAGAGTCCGCCGGAGCAGCTAATTGGTGCGGGGGTACGGGTGTCGAACCTCAACCAATTATATACAGATAGTCAATAGAGGGAATGCCTGCAGGCAGACAGAACCATTTTCCTGACCACCCAAAAGTTGATAGAGAGTAAATTTTATCACATTTTATTAAGCTACGTGTAGCACAAAACAGACCACATATAACAGTTTAAAATTATCACTGCCAAGGACCGAAGTTATAGTGAAGGCAACCAGCTGGAGGAGCCAGCAAGGTATTAGACAGCCAGGAATGAATGCCGGCTGACAGTCAGTCAGGAGGCAACGTGCCACACTTAAAGTAGGGCAATAGATTCGGTTAGGCAGGAATTAAAAACACTTAGAGCCCCCCCGACATGTTTCGCTAACTAGTAGCGTCCTCAGGGGTACACGGGGCTAATTTTTGATTAGCTGGTTGCCTTCACTATAACTTCGGTCCTTGGCAGTGATAATTTTAAACTGTTATATGTGGTCTGTTTTGTGCTACACGTAGCTTAATAAAATTTGATAAAATTTACTCTCTATCAACTTTTGGGTGGTCAGGAAAATGGTTCTGTCTGCCTGCAGGCATTCCCTCTATTGACTTTATGTAATGTACCTGCTGACTACCCAGGGTCAAAATCTGTTTTTTTGTCTTAATTATATACAGATGACCTATCCTCCATACATAATCAGTATGAAAAACCGCCCTGTGCCCGGACAACCGCTTTAACTTATCTCTTCCCTTTTTTTTTATAGACACTAACATCAATAATTTTTATGAGACATTGGCAGCATAACATCTTAACATCATTAGTGAGTATAAAAGACCCACCCCAGACAGGGGAATTCTCCAGTCCAGGACATGTATTCTGTCTTTGCATATACTGTATATCTATAAGTCAACCAATCTGTATAACTAATTTCTAAAAAATGTTACTATATATTAACATCAATCATTTTCATTAGACTTGGCCAGCATAACATCAGAACATCAGAAGTGAGTATACGAGACCCCCCGCCCCAGACAGGGACTTTCTCCAGTCCAGGACATGTATTCCATCTTTGTATTATGTATATAGCTATAACTAAATTAATCAGTTTAAAGGGGTTGTATAGGCACAGGGCGTTTTTTTTATACTGATAACATATCCACATGATAGATCATCAGTATATGATTGGTGGGGGTCCAAAACCAAAACCCTCCACCGATCAACTATTCCAGATTCCTCTGGGCTCTAGATGTTATGCAGTGGCAGGTGCCGGAAGCAGATGGCTCCGTAAATTGTATAGCGGCCATGCTGCAGTACTGCTCCTATTCACTTGAATAGGAGAAGATCTGCAGTACTGCAGCATGGCTGCTATTGTGTGACGGAAGCCATCTGCTTCCGGCACAGACATATGGTGCCCACAGGCAGCCAATACAGCTGGATGTCAGACCCCCACCAATCATATACTGATGACCTATCCTATGGGTAGGTCATCAGTATAAAAAAACGCATTGTGCCCGGACAACCCTCTATTCTATTTTCTGACCTTTTTTTTCTAGACAATAACATAAATATTTTTCATCAGATATGGGCAGCATAACATCATTAGTGCGTATACGAGAATCATAGCAAGGGCATACTCCAGTCCAGAACATGAATTCTGTCTTTGCATATATATACATCAGGACATCAGTATTGAGCCTAAAAATTCTAGACTGTTCATGACTTTGACAGTGGGCAAACTTACAAAATCAGCAAGGGATCAAATACTTATTTCCTTCACTGTATGTCAAGGTCGGTGGCAGATTTGGAGACCTGTGAATGAAAAGATTAGGCAGGAGGGTGATAATATCAAAAGTGCTCAGGTAACAGTCCAGGTTTAGTACGCACTTAAGCGGCAACAGATTGTAGCGTGAGGCAGAGATGTAGTTAGGAAATAATATCAGTTTAGTTCACATATCAGAAGCAAGAGGTTGTAGCATGAAGCAGAGATCTGGTCAGGAAACAATACAAGTTCGGTACACAAATAAGCTGCTACAGTTTGTACAGAAAGGAACTAGACTACAGGCAGGAACCTCAATAGTCTGACAATCAGAAAGTGCAAGGACAGGTTCATACAGTAAGCAAAAAGAGTGAGACTAATCTGACAATAAAGAAAGGGAATCCAGATAGGCAAAAGTCAAGAAAACCTACACAAGAGATTCAGCAGTGGAGCTCTCCAACATCCCTTAGAGTACAATAAGAAGAGCTACTGTCTCGGACACAGGAGTTTCTGGGTTTGAATGGTGACGATATGAGACCCTCCCCAGACAGGGGCATTCTCCAGTCCAGGACTTATATGATGTCTGTGTATACAGCTACAGTCAATCAATCTGCTTAACTCATACTTTCCCCTTTTGTTCCAGACAATGACATCGTTGATTTCCATCTGATATTGGCAGCAAAACTTTAGAACACCAGAACATCGGCAGTGAGTATATGAGACCCTCCCCGCACACGGACATTCTCCAGTCCAGGACTTATATTCTGTCTTTGTATTGTAATATATATATGTATGTATATATATATATATATATATATATATATATATATATATATATAGCTCCTAGTCAATCAATTTGTTTAACTCATTGCCTTTTTTCTAGAAAATAACATCAGTTTCAGAAACATCAGAATAAACAGTGAGTATATAAGACCCGCCCAAGAGATATTCTCTAGTCCAGGACATGTATTCTGCCTGTGCTATAAATTGACCAATCTGTTAAACTAATTTCTTCCTTTTTTTCTAGACATTAACATTAATAATTTTCAGCAGATTTGGGCAGAATAACATCAAAACATCATTAGTGAGTATACGAGACCCTCCCCAGACAGGGACATTCTCAGGTCCAGGACATGAATTTTGTCGGTGGATTTATGTGTATATAGCTATAATTTAATCGATCGATTTAACTCATTCGTTTCATTTTTTTTCTAGATATTAACATAAAAAATGTCCAGCAGATATGAGCAGCGAAAGATAAGAACATCCAAACAGCAGTAGTGAGTTTATATGTTAAGTTCAGTGGCAGGTTCGGGGACCTGTGGCTAAAATGATTAGGCAGGAGGTTGATAATAGTTAGGCCTCCTGCACACTTTCATCACCGTTTTCACGGCCGTTTTTGACGGGTCCATGAGCCCGTTTTAGCGGCTGTGTGATTTCCGTGTGCACTCAGTGTTTCCGTTCATGGTACTGTCCAGGGTGCTGAAAGAGCAGGGTTGTTCAGCGCTAGTCACTGTACAGGGTGCTGAAAGAGTTAATGGGCTGCACTGATCGGCGGTAACTCTTTCAGCACCCTGGACAGTGACTAGCGCTGAAGAATGACAATGCTCGGCGCTCACAAAATACAATTTATGAAATAAAAAATACAAAAACCAGTTCATACTTACCCAGACTCCCTGCATTTTTGTCCTGTCCGGCCTCCTGGGATGACGTTTCATCCCATGTCACCGATGCAGTCAATCACAGGCTGTAGTGGCGGTCACGCAAGTCTGGATGACGTCGGAAGGCCGGCCTCCAGGAATGACGCTTCATCCCACGTGACCACCTCTGCAGCGGCCTCTGTAGCCAATCACAGGCTGCCGCGTCATAAGGGAAGGTTGGACTGGAAGAGGGACTCGTCACCAAGACAACGACCGGGGTACGTATGAACTGCTTTTTATTTTATTTTTAATCAGCAGCCTCTTCTCTCTATCAGTGATTGATAGAGACAAGTGGCTGCCGATTAGTGTAATATATCTGTAATGTACTTCTGCTAGGCAACGGCTCCGTCACACACGGACAGCGTGTCTTCAGTTTTTTTGACGGCTCCATTGACTTGCATGGGCCTCACGGTCACGGAATCTCGGACCAAAGTAGGACATGCTCTACTTTTGTCGGAACGGAGCAACGGGACCATAAAAAAAACTGAAGTGTGCATGGCCCCATTGAAATGAATGGGTCAGGGTGCTAGCCGTCAGAAAAACGGCTAGCACCCTGAAGAAAAAGACTGAAGTGTGCACTAGGCCTAACAGTCCAGGTTCAGTACACAGATAAGCAGCAACAAGTTGTAGCATAAAGCAGAGACGTGGTCAGTGATGAATTACATTTCGGTACACAAATAAGCTGCTACAATTTGCAGAGAAAGGAAGTAGACTACAGGCAGGAACATCAATGGTCTGACACTCAGAAAGTGCAAGGGACAGGTTTATATAGTAAGCCAAAAGACCGAGACCTAAAAGGCATTAAAGGAAAGGACTCCAGAGGCAAAAGTCAATAAAACCGACACAACAGATTCAGTAGTGGAGCTGTCCAACATCCCCTATAGCTCAATGAGAAGAGCTACTGCCTCGGACACAGGAGTTTTTGGGTTTGAATCCTGATATAGTCTATAGCTATAAGGCCACTTTTACACAGTATCTTTCTTATTATTTTGTATTAGTATTTATAATCCTAAACCAGGAGTAGGTTCAAAACTTGAAAGAGGTGCAAATCTTTCCATTTTACTTTTTCTATTTATTCTGTTTCTAGTTTTAGCTTTAAAAAAAAACTGAAGCAAAATACTGACCGAAATACTGCTGTGTGAACTGACAAATGACCTGTCAATTAATCTGCTTAACTCTGTCCCTTCTTTCTAGACAATAACATCAAGTGTCAGGGGAAGAAAAACATCGGAATAAATGGTGAGTATAGGAGACCCCCACCAGACCAGGCCATTCTTGTCCAGGACTTATATTCTGTATGTGTATTATGTGTATATTGTGCATATACCACATGTTTATATACCATAGCTACAGTCAAACAATTTCCTTAACCCATTCCTTTCCTTTTTTTCTAGACAATAACATCAACAACTTCTATCAGCTATGTGCAGCAAAATATTAGAAAAACATCAGAACATCAGTAGTCAGTATACGAGACTCTCCCCAGTCAGGGACATTTCCCAGTCCAGGACATGTATTCTGTTTGTATTTTATGTCCTATAAGGATATAAGGCCACATTCACACAGCAGTTTTTATATATTATTTTATATCAGTATTTATAAGCAAAAACCAGGAGTTGGTGCAAAACATGAAGTTACAAATCTTTCCATTATACTTTTTATATTTATGTTTTGCTTCTGGCATTGGCTTATAAATACTGGTGGAAAATAATGACCAAAATACTGCCACGTGAAAGTGACCTGTCAATCAATCTGCTTAATTTATTGCCCTTTTTCTAGATAATAACATCTACAGTTTCAGATATGGGCAGTAAAGAATCAGAATGAACAGTAAGTATCTGAGACCCTCCCCAGTCCGGGACAGTTATTCTGGATGTGTATTATGTATATAACTACAGTCAATGTGTTTAAGTCATTCCTTCCTCTTTTTTCTAGACATTGCCATCGATAATTTTCATCAGATATGGACACCAGAACATCAATACATCAGTGAGTATGTGTCAACCGTGTGACTGGCATCCTTTCAGAAGTCTTATCTGTGTGCAATAATAATACTAAGCAGCCACCCCCTCGTAAATAGTAGGTGTGAGTGTGGATGTTCTTCTGGTTATAACGTATGTGTTCTTCTACAGGTCACCATGAAGAACCATCATCACATTTTAATACGCGCAATTTGACATCTTATAAAAAGGAAAAACGCAGAATATAACTTTTTTATCAACAAACATTGAAAAGTCAACGAAGACTTACTGGATCCTCGAAAGGGAAAGAAAGGATTTTATTTGAGGCGGCATATAGGACATCAAACACAAAGCCATGAGACAACATGTAGAGCCCGAACATCAATCATCATCAGCGGCAATACCTTTCCTAAATTTGGCACCTGGATTTAGTTAATTCATTATTATTATTGCGGAAATTAAAAAAAAATATTTTAAAAACTCTGTTCTTCTGTTTTCTCTTTCACCTTTCACTTCATGTGTTTTCTGCTTGATGGGTAAATATACAGAGTTATGAGGCTGAGGAGAGGGGAGAGTCCGGGAAAGTCATGGAGGAGTTCTGATGATGACCATAATGGTTGTCACTCGGCTTTATAACCATTCTCTATGGAGGAAATTAATTCCCATCAATGTAAATATCTTTTTTAATATATTCCCCTTTCCTAAGTATCGGTTCACTTGTCGGAATTGTCACGTTGGGTGCGTGGACCCACTAGGCCGTACCGCCTTAACGGTATGGCAGTTGGCCAACAGGACACAGGTCAAAGTCTATAGTTTGTATAGGTGTACCTATGGTAGCTTCAGACAGTAGGAAGATAGGCTCGGATGGGACTTAGGCAGCAGGCAGACACCAGGCGTGGTGTAGCAGGACAGGCATAGTACTCAGCGCAGCATGACTCCAACTCAATACGGAGCTTGAAGCAGGATAACTCGGGATACAGGTAGCAGGAACGGGAACACTTGGAACTGGAAGATACTTAGGAGACCATTTGCAGAGACCAACTAGGGTAACGACAAAAACGCTCAGGCAATGCAGGAAGGGGCAGAGCCCTTCTTATAGTTTAGTGTGCTCATGGGCTAATTTGGTCTTTAATTCAGGCACCCTACGGGACACAGCAGAGTGAAGCGGAAGTGAGTGCTGGGATCTCCTGAGGAGGAGACGGGGACCAGCACTCACTGATCCATGGCTGCGGCCATCAGGAGGTAAGCAAACCTGGCGTCCTGCGGGGTCATGACAGGAATCAAGGCAAAATTATCTTGTGTATTTATCGCTGGAGATTTTCTAATCTGGAGATCTGTGTTGGACTTTCCCCTGCGGTTACCTGATGATCATGTCCGGTCAGCACAGAGGTGCAACAGGAACGCTGGGGAGCACACTAGACGCGAGGGCTGGAGTGGAATCTCTAAGTATATTACACAGCCTGGTATTTTTTCTAGTTTGAGCCCAAATGCAGAATTTTTTAAATTATGCAAAACCCTTTAAGGAGTCATTCTCTCTTACATTCACCCCACATCACATTCTTCCCAGGGATTGTGTTCATTTATATGTATTATAGTCGGATTATATTTTATTAAATCATGAATTGTAAATTTGTATAACATTTCTACTCAAAAGTTTTTTTATTTTATTTTGTACTTTATAGATTGTGATTGTGTATTTTTTGTATAGGCAATTGTAGGTGTCAGAGGTGTACGTAGGAAGCCCAATAGTGCTTTCATAAATACTCCCAGCCACAGTCATTGCCTCAATACCATTGCCAGCTATATTAATACCTACAAAATTCCAGGCAGGAGGAAAAGCTCGCTACTTCCTGCCACATTAATGTCACCATTGAACTACGCTTCATATTATTAGATGTTTTTCAACTTATTTAAAAGCCTTGTAAAACATCAACACCATAACAGAGAGTGAAGGCTCGGGATCATCTGACTCATTCTTGGTGGAGAAAATATTTTGCAGGTAACAGAGATTTACCTGTAAAAACCATTTGGACAACACAGAATATGGGACATGTTTACCTAATACCCCACTGACAGGTTTACTGGGATATGTGGGAGAGATCCCTGCTGATGTTATGTGGTAGCTAGCCATTGCTAAAATACTCTATCACACCTGTAAATTTATTGCTAGGCATTGGCTGCAACTCGTTTCGCCATTGATGGAGGAATTGGTGGATGCTCTGGGCTCTGTGTTGTGACTGTTGGGACCCTGTCCTATCTGAGGATGGGTATACTATCCATGTCCTAAAAACACCGGGGGTGGGGGGGGTTGGTGCAATATTAAATTTTCCAGGTTTAGCATCTGTGGTCCTGCCAGCTCTTGGCTACTTCTCCTTTAAGCTTAGATAATACTTGTATTTTTTGTGTGCGCTGATTCCCCTATGACACTGAACTGTGTGGTGTCCTTTTTCGACTGTATTAAAAAAATCTATATTCTTTGTCAGCTGGATCAGAACATTAGACAATGATAAAAAGGAATGTTCCAGTTTCATCAAATATCCGTAGAATAAAAAACATACTTTCTGTATCAACTTCATATTTTTTTACATTTCTGCTTGCCGTCATTCAATAGAAACGTTCATTGCTTACCGCTACTGCAATTAAAATCAAACATTGAAGGTTCATATTCAATGATGGCAAGCAGAGGTCTTGAAAACTGTGAGGAATTGATACAGAAATTGGGAAATCATTGCTCAACCTACTAAAAACCGCAACACGCAGCTTGTCCTAACAGCCTCAATATCTGGAGAGAGAGCTTAAAAGGAGAAGTTACAGAACATGCCCCCTATTGGTGGCTCTCTATTCGCGGTGGACGGCCGTATCCGGTTACAAATCATCATCCATGAGTCCATGACTTCACTATTCTTGTCTAAATAAGATCACTATGAAAAACGACTGCCGGCTTCCGCTTATCTCCAAGGTATTTGCCAGTATCAAGGGGCCTCTATCTTTACTAAGATGGATTAATGAGCTTATAACTTGATCTAAATCAAGGAATGAGATGAGTAGTACGCGGTATTTACCACTCGGGACGGGCATTATGAGGATGTTGTCATGTCTTTGGGCGATGCACTGCCCTCGCCAGATTTCAGCAGTCTGAAAACAACCTCTTCCGGGATGATTTTTAGCAATTTGTTCTGGTCTAACTGGATGACATTCTCATCTATTCTCATATATACTACGGGGATCAGCATATATACTATGAAGAGCAGCATATAATACTATGGAAAGCAGCATATATACCATGGGAGCAGCATATATACTATGAAGAGCAGCATATAAACTACGGAAAGCAGCATATATACCATGGGAGCAGCATATATACTATGAAGAGCAGCATATATACTATGGGAGCAGCATATATACTATGAAGAGCAGCATATATACTATGGGGGGCAGCATATATACTATGAAGAGCAGCATATAATACTATGGAAAGCAGCATATATACCATGGGAGCAGCATATATACTATGAAGAGCAGCATATATACTATGAGGAGATGTATATATACTATGAAGAGCAGCATATATACTATGGGAGCAGCATATAATACTATGAAGAGCAGTATATATACTATGAAGAGCAGCATATATACTATGGGAGCAGCATATATACTATGAAGAGCAGTATATATACTATGAAGAGCAGCATATATACTATGGGAGCAGCATATATACTATGAAGAGCAGCATATAAACTACGGAAAGCAGTATATATACTATGAAGAGCAGTATATACAGTATACTATGAAGAGCAGCATATATACTATGGGGGGCAGCATATATACTATGAAGAGCTGCATATAATACTATAGAAAGCAGCATATATACCGTGGGAGCAGCATATAAACTACAGGAAGCAGTATATACACTATGAAGAGCAGCATATATACTATGAAGAGCAGCATATATACTATGAAGAGCAACATATATACTATAGAAAGCATCATATATACTAGGAAGCTCAGAATATATAATATGGGAAGCAGAATATACACTATGGGGAGCAGTATATAGACTATGCTGCGCAGCATATATACTATAGGAAGCAGCATATAGACTATGGAAAGCAGCATATAGACTATGGGCAGCCACATATATACTATGGGAAGCCGCACATAGACTATGGGCAGCCACATATATACTATGGGAAGCCGCATACATACTATGGGAAGCCGCATACATACTATGGGAAGCAACATATAATACTATGGAGAGCAGCATGTATACTATGGAGAGCAGCATGTATACTATGAAGAGCAGCATATAATACTATGGAGAGCAGCATATATACTATGAAGAGCAGCATATATACTAAAGGAAGCAGCATATAGACTATGAAGAGCACCATATATATACTATAGGAAGCAGCATATAGACTATGGGAAGCAGCATATATACTATGGGAAGCAGCATCTATACTATGGGAAGCAGCATCTATACTATGGGAAGCAGCATAAAATACTATGGAGAGCAGCATATATACTATGAAGAGCAGCATATATACTAAAGGAAGCAGCATATAGACTATGAAGAGCACCATATATATACTATAGGAAGCAGCATATATACTATAGGAAGCAGCATATAGACTATGGGAAGCAGCATATATACTATGGGAAGCAGCATCTATACTATGGGAAGCAGCATCTATACTATGGGAAGCAGCATAAAATACTATGGAGAGCAGCATATATACTATGAAGAGCAGCATATAATTATAACGGTTCTCACCGGTTTGGTTGTGGATCCTCTGTGTCGTCTGGGAGAGGGTGCTTGGAACCAAGGGCAACGCTTGGCACAGCGGGTTTAGAGGCGGTCAGATGGTGAGGCCAGAAGTCAGGACAGACAGCAGACGTCGTAACGGGTATGGATAGCAATGGGTCAAGGCAGGCGGCAGGCAAGGATAGTCAAGTTCAGGCAGAGGTTACAATGGGAAATCTAGACAAAGGCAGAAGGGATGGAAACAGAGAACCAGGTTACAGGGAAGCTCACGGCAAACTTGGTTTAACAAGCATGGATTAGAGGAAGGAGGATCCTTAAACAGGAAGTCTTTGAATTAAGGCGCGCGCTGGCCCTTTAAGAAAGACCGAGTCAGTGCGCGCGTCCTCTAGTGGCTGCAGCCGCACATCGAGGGTGACGGCCGCGGAGGGAGGTAAGGGATGCACTTACCTGACGCTGCCCAGGGCCAGCAGAGCGTCCGGATCTGGTAAGTGGAGCTCGGGATGAGCACGAGGGAATGGAGGGCGCAGGAACCGGAGCAGAGGCCGTGGGGAAGTTGGGGAACGGCGCGGCAGCCGTTACAATAATACTATGGAGAGCAGAATATAATAATATAGAGAGCAGCATATATACTATGAAGAGCAGCATATAATACTAAGGAAAGCAGCAAATACACCATAGGGCAGCAGCATACAAACTACGGAAAACAGCATTTATAGTAATACTATAGGGAGAAACATAGATACTATGTGAAGCAGCATATACACTACCAAATTATTATGCAAATGTTACTTTTCGCTGATTTTCCTAAATAGTCGATGCAAATGACAGTCAGTATAATCTTCAAGCCATCAACCTTTGGAGTATAATGCAAATTTTATTGAACAAATCTCCTAATGATAACAGATTTTTTTTTAGAAGTAAAAAACTCAAAATTTCAAATTATTATGCACAACAGAGATCAAAACATTTTAAAGGTTGTAAAGAGAACTAAAATAGTAATTTGTTGAATTTGCAGCATCAGGAGGTCATATTTACAGAAATCAAAAGCTCTTTCAATCAAAAAAAACTTAACAGGCCAAGTTACATGTTAACATAGGACCCCTATTTTGATATCACCTTCACAATTCTTGCATCCATTAAATTTGTGAGTATTTGGACAGTTTCTGCTTGAATATCTTGCAGGATGTCAGAATAACATCCCAGAGCTTCTGTTTTGATGTGAATTGCCTCCCACCCTCATAGATATTTTGCTTGAGGATGCTCCAAAGGTTCCCAATAGGGTTGAGGTCAGGGAAACATGGGGACCACACCATGAGTTTCTCTCCTTTTATGCACATAGCAGCCAATGACACAGAGGTATTCTTTGCAGCATGAGATGGTGCATTGTCATGCATGAAGATAATTTAGCTACGGAAGGCACGGTTCTTCTTTTTGTACCACGGAAGAAAGTGGTCAGTCATAAACTCTACTGTACTTTGCAGAGGTCATTTTCACACCGTCAGGGACCCTAAAAGGGCCTACCAGCACTCTCCCCATGATTCCAGCCCAAAACATGACTCTGCCACCTCCTTGCTGACATCGCAGCCTTATTGGGACATGGTGGCCATTCACCAACCATCCACTACTCTATCCATCTGGACCATCCAGGGTTGCACGGCACTCATCAGTAAAAAATACGGTTTGAAAATTAGTCTTCATGTATTTCTGAGCCCACTGCAACCGTTTCTGCTTGTGAGCATTGTTTAGGGGTTACATAGTTACATAGTTACATAGTTAGTACGGCTGAAAAAAGACACATGTCCATCAAGTTCAACCAAGGGAAGGGAAAAGGGAAGGAAAAATTTCTACCCATAGGAGCTAATATTTTTTTGTTCTAGGAAATTATCTAACCCTTTTTTAAAGCCACCTACTGTCCCTGCTGTGACCAGCTCCTGCGGTAGGCTATTCCATAAATTCACCGTTCTTACTGTAAAGAAGCTTTGTCGCCTCTGCAGCTTGAACCTTTTTTTCTCCAGACGGAGGGAGTGCCCCCTTGTTTTTTGAGCGGGTTTTACAAGGAACAGGATATCACCATATTTTTTGTATGTGCCATTAATATATTTATATAAGTTAATCATGTCCCCCCTTAGTCGTCTTTTTTCAAGGCTAAATAGGTTTAATTCTTTCAATCTTTCCTCATAACTTAAATTCTCCATGCCCCTTATTAGCTTCGTTGCTCTTCTTTGTATTTTTTCCAACTCCAGGGCATCCTTTCTATGAACTGGAGCCCAGAACTGAACTGCATATTCTAGATGAGGCCTCACTAATGCTTTGTAAAGTGGTAATATTACATCCCTGTCCCGCGAGTCCATGCCTCTTTTAATACACGACAATATCCTGCTGGCCTTTGAAGCAGCTGATTGACACTGCATGCTGTTATTGAGTTTATGATTTACAAGTACACCCAGATCCTTCTCAACAAGTGAATCCGCCAGTGTAGCGCCCCCTAGGACATATGATGCATGCAGGTTGTTGGTACCCAGATGCATAACTTTACATTTATCTACATTAAACTTCATTTGCCAAGTGGACGCCCAAACACTTAGTTTGTTTAAATCTGCCTGTAATTCATGAACATCTTCCATAGTCTGAACTATATTGCATAGCTTGGTGTCATCTGCAAAAATAGAAATAGTGCTATTAATCCCATCCTCTATATCATTAATAAATAAGTTGAATAATAGTGGTCCCAGCACTGAACCCTGGGGTACACCACTTATAACCGGTGACCATTCAGAGAAGGAATCATTGACCACAACTCTCTGGATACGGTCCTTGAGCCAATTCTCAATCCAATTACAAACTATATTTTCTAAACCTATAGTCCTTAATTTACCCATTAGGCGTCTATGGGGGACAGTGTCAAATGCCTTTGCAAAGTCCAAAAACACTAAATCCACAGCGACCCCTCTGTCTAGACTTCTGCTCACCTCTTCATAAAAACAGATTAGGTTAGTTTGACAACTTCTGTCCTTAGTAAAACCGTGCTGGCTGTCACTTATAATGCTATTTATTGTCACATAATCCTGTATATAGTCCCTCAATAGCCCCTCAAACATTTTCCCCACGATGGATGTTAAGCTTACTGGTCTATAATTACCCGGGGAAGACCTAGAGCCCTTTTTGAAAATAGGCACCACATTTGCCCTGCGCCAGTCCCTTGGCACTATACCAGTCACTAGAGATTCTCTGAATATTATGAAAAGGGGGACAGAAATAACTGAACTAAGCTCTTTAAGAATTCTAGGGTGTAACCCATCTGGTCCCGGAGCCTTGTGCACATTTATTTTATTTAATTTAGCTTGGACCATCTCTACATTCATCCAATTCAGTATATCAACTGATATATTAACAGCACTGGCACCGGCTACATCAGCTGCTCTTTCTTCTGTTGTATATACAGAGCTAAAGAACCCATTTAGTAACTCTGCCTTCTCTTGATCCCCTGTGATCAACTCCCCATTACCATTATCTAGGGGTCCTACATGTTCAGACCTGGGCTTTTTTGCATTTATATGCTTGAAGAATTTTTGGGGATTTGTTTTACTATCCTTGGCCACCTGCCTTTCATTTTGTATTTTTGCTAATTTTATTACATTTTTACAGATTTTATTAAGCTCTTTATATTTTACAAAGGCTACAGCTGTACCCTCAGATTTGTATTTTTTAAATGCCCTTTTTTTGTCATGTATTGCCCCTTTCACAGAAGGTGTAAGCCATGTGGGGTTTAATTTGAGTCGTTTATACTTATTACCTGTAGGAATAAATTTTGCACTATAATAACTCAAAGTAGATTTGAAAATCTCCCATTTATCATTTGTTCCATTATTTGACATTAGTTCTACCCAGTCCATATCCTGAATTGCAGCCCTCATCCTGGGGAAATTGGCTTTCTTAAAATTAAATGTTTTTGCCCTCCCAGCCTGCGTTTGTTTTTTACAGTATAGGTAAAATGTAACTATATTGTGATCACTGTTACCGAGGTTTTCACAAACATTGACATTCCCAACAAGATCTGCATTATTAGAAATGACCAGATCCAACAGAGCTTCACCTCTAGTCGGGTCTTCCACAAACTGGCCCATAAAATTTTCCTGCAACAGGTTGAGGAAATGTCTCCCCTTTGCAGTTGAAGCCGAACCATGACACCAATTAATATCCCGGAAATTAAAATCTCCCATTATCACTACAGTACCCGCCTGTGCAGCCCGCTCCATCTGTTTATATAGCTGAACTTCCATCTCCTCAGTTATATTGGGGGGTCTATAGATTACACCAAAAGTAATTTTTTCAGTGTTTACCTCCCTTTCTAGTTCCACCCACAAGGTTTCAACCTCCTCACAGTCTTCACCCACTATTGTCTCTTTCACACTCGCCTTCATATCACTTCTCACATACAGACATACACCACCACCTTTCCTATTTGTCCTGTCTTTACGAAAAAGTGTAAAACCCTGTAGATTTACAGCCCAGTCATGTGAAGAGTCCAGCCATGTTTCAGCAACACCAACTATATCTATATTTTCTTCCAGTATCAAGGCCTCCAGCTCCCCCATTTTGCTTGCTAGACTTCTGGCATTTGTGAACATACACTTTAACTTGCCTGTCAGTTTTTCACTTTTATTATCAGAAATGTGATTTGACATTAATCGGTCCTTTTTATTTACACTGATGTTTTGTAACGAAAGGATCTCCTTATCTTGTTGTCTAGTCCTCTCCCCACATTCTGTTTCTCCCCCCACCAATATAGTCTGACCCCTCTCTAACCTGGCTACCCCTTTTTTTTCTACATTGACCTCCCTCCTCAGCCCTAGTTTAAATACTCCGCCACCCCAGCTAGAATTCTCTCCCCCAGCACAGTGGACCCCCTTCCATTTAGGTGCAAATCATCTGCAGAATACAGTTTGTACCCCAATGAAAAGTCAGCCCAGTGCTCTAGGAACCCAAATCCTTCTCCTCTACACCAAGACTTCAGCCATGCATTTAACTCCCTAAGCTCCCGCTGTCTTTCCTGTGATGCGCATGGCACAGGCAGTATTCCTGAGAATACAACCTTGGAGGTCCTTCCCTTCAGCTTGTAGCCTAGTTCTTTAAAATTATTCTTAAGGCTCCTCCACCTACCATTTATTCTGTCGTTGGTACCGACATGGACCACGACAGCTGGATCATCACCAGCCCCTGACAGCAATTTGTCCACCCGTTCCACCACATGCCGAACCCTGGCACCAGGGAGACAGCAAACCATTCGGTTGAGGTGGTCTTGGCGACAAATAATTCTATCCGTCTTCCTGATTATAGAATCCCCTACGACTATCAATTGTCTTGGCTTACCTGCATTACCATCCCGCCGACTACTAGCTGGGCTGTTCTCCCGGCTGTTAGGGAGATCAGTATCCACTAGGGCTGCCATTTCTGAGACTGACACCCTCGCATCATCACCCAACTTGGCAATTTTGCCTGGAATGTCAGAAACCGGATCGGCCTTCCTTGTCTTTGACCCCTTTCTACTGCCCCTAACTACATTAACCCAGCTACTTACCTGATCCTGCTCACCCATGTCTTCACCCTCCAGTTGTAACCCACTAACTGCATGCTCTGTGAGCAGCAAGCTCCGTTCAAAATTGTCTATCCTCCTCAGTGTTGCATTCTGCTCCTCCAGATCTCTAATACGAGCTTCCAGGTGAACAATATGCTCACATCTGCCACAGAGATATTCACCCTGGAACTCCGGCTCCAGTCGTGCATACATATGGCAAACTGTGCACTGAAGAAAACCTTCAATCTTGCTGTCCATTATCCCAGTTTACAAAAAACAGCGAACAGGTGTTAAGCAAAAAGATAAAGAAGTAGAAGAGCACTTACTTGGGCTTTAACTCCTCTTTTGAACTCCGGTTTTTGGAACTCCACTTAATATACAAACCACTTGGCCGAATAATATCTTTATGCACACTTGCAAACCTCTGGAGGATCCTACACCTTGAGGTTCACGGGACTCCAGAGGCACCAGCGGCTTCAAATACATGTTTGCTGCTTTGCAATGGCATTTTAGAAGCTGCTCTCCTAATCCTATTAATTTGTCTGGCAGAAACTTTCCTCAGTATGCCTTTATCTGAACGAACCCGTCTGTGATCTGAATCAGCCACAAATCTTTTCACAGTACAATGATCACGCTTAAGTTTTCTTGAAATATCCAATGTTTTCATACCTTGTACAAGGTATTGCACTACTTCACGCTTTTCGGCAGCAGAGAGATCCTTTTTCTTTCCCATATTGCTGGAAACCAGTGGCCTGCTTAATAATGTGGAACGTCCTTCTTAAAGAGGCTCTGTCACCAGATTTTGCAACCCCTATCTGCTATTGCAGCAGATAGGCGCTGCAATGTAGATTACAGTAACGTTTTTATTTTTTAAAAACGAGCATTTTTGGCCAAGTTATGACCATTTTTGTATTTATGCAAATGAGGCTTGCAAAAGTACAACTGGGCGTGTTGAAAAGTAAAAGTACAACTGGGCGTGTATTATGTGCGTACATCGGGCCGTTTTTACTTCTTTTACTAGCTGGGCGTTCTGACGAGAAGTATCATCCACTTCTCTTCAGAACGCCCAGCTTCTGGCAGATCACGCTCCAGGTCCTGCATCGTGTCAGACGAACGAGGACACATCGGCACCAGAGGCTACAGTTGATTCTGCAGCAGCATCGGCGTTTGCAGGTAAGTAGCTACATCGAATTACCTGCAAACGCCGATGCTGCTGCAGAATCATCTGTAGCCTCTGGTGCCGATGTGTCCTCGCTCGTCTGACACGATGCAGGACCTGTGAGTGACGTCACAGCGTGATCTGCCAGAAGCCGGGCGTTCTGAAGAGAAGTGGATGATACTTCTCGTCAGAACGCCCAGCTAGTAAAAGAAGTAAACACGCCCCGATGTACGCACATAATACACACCCAGTTGTACTTTTACTTTTCAACACGCCCAGTTGGACTTTTGCAAGCCTCATTTGCATAAATACAAAAATGGTCATAACTTGGCCAAAAATGCTCGTTTTTTAAAAATAAAAACGTTACTGTAATCTACATAGCAGCGCCGATCTGCTGCAATAGCAGATAGGGGTTGCAAAATCTGGTGACAGAGCCTCTTTAAGTAGTTTTCCTTTGATTTGGCACACCTGGCAAACTAATTATCACAGATGTCTGAGATTGATTACAATGATTCAAAGAGCCCTAAGACACAATACCATCCATGAGTTTAATTGAAAAACGAATAATTAAATGTTTATGACACTTAAGTCCAATGTAAATAATAATTTGGAACACGGTGTATACTATAGGAAGCAGCATATAGACTATGGGAAGCAGCATATAGACTATGGGCAGCCACATATATACTATGGGAAGCCGCATATATACTATGGGAAGCCGCATATATATATATATATATATATACACTATGGGAAGCAGCATATAATACTATGGGGAGCAGCATATATACTATGAAGAGCAGCATATATACTATGGAGTGCAGCATATATACTATGGAGAGCAGCATATATACTATGAAGAGCAGCATATAATACTATGGAGAGCAGCATATAATACTATGGAGAGCAGCATATAATACTATGGAGAGCAGCATATAATACTATGGAGAGCAGCATATAATACTACGGAGAGCAGCATGTATACTATGAAGAGCAGCATATAATACTATGGAGAGTGTCAAGGCGCGTGGTGTGGATCCACTGGGCCGTACCGCGTAGCGGGATAGCAGCTGGCCAAACAGGTACAATACAAAGTCTATAGTCCAGAAAGGGTACCTGAGGCAATGTAGACAGTAGCGGTGATACAGGCTGAAGATAAGGCTCCGCAGTAGACGGACACCCAGCGGGGTGTGACATGGTAGATGCAGCGGAAGACACAATTCGACTTCAACTATAGACAGCACAGAGACACGGTAGCATGGGATACAGGGTACAGGCAGCAGGAACGGGTAACACTGGGAACTGGAAGACACTAAAAGACCATTTGCAAGACGAACTTTAGATAGACAACAACGTTCAGGCAATGATCAAAATGGCAGAGCCCTTTTTATAGTCCAGCAGCATTCTGGGCTGATTGCAGATTTCCTGCAATTGTGCGCGCAAAGGCCCTTTAAGGCCGTGTACGCGCGTCTGCGCGTGCCCTGCAGGAGACAGTCTCTAAACCAGGAAGTGAGGTACTATGCACACCAATATGGAATTATTTATCCAAGTAAATAATTTATTTATTTGTAGCCAGTGACAGTGCGTGCGATGTTTCGGTCAAAACCTTGACCTTCCTCAGGCACTTTAGTGAATGCTGGTCCTGCGTGGCTGGCGCTGTAAGATTGGCGGGTAACCGCTGTGTGAGGCGCCTCACACAGCGGTTACCCACCAATCTTACAGCGCCAGCCACGCAGGACCAGCATTGACTAAAGTGCCTGAGGAAGGTCAAGGTTTTGACCGAAACGTCGCACGCACTGTCACTGGCTACGAATAAATAAATTATTTACTTGGATAAATAATTCCATATTGGTGTGCATAGTACTTCGTTTCTCAACTGGATTGGGTTGGGCCCCTACTCATGCACCCACACCATTACCTAGTGCTATCCGAACCTTGTAACTGAACCAGGAAGTGAGTGCCGGCGTCTCTCAGGAGGGAGATGCCGCCGAGAACTCACACGTCCATGGCCGCGGCCGTCAGAGGGTAAGTCAGAACGACGGGCCGCGGCCATAGACGTTACAGTATCCCCCCTCTTACGCCCCCTCTTCTTGGGACCAGAGCGGGAGAGAAACTTCTTCACGAGGAAAGGGGCATCGATGTTCTGCTCTGGCACCCAACACCTCTCTTCTGGACCAAATCCCCTCCAATCCACCATATAAAACGTCCTTCTTCCCACTTTCTTGGTGGCCAGGATATCCCTTACTTGAAAGTCCCTGACGAGCCTCCAGGAGCCACTGCGGAACTAGGAGTCCTGTAGAAGCGGTTCAGGACCACGGGCTTCAGCAGGGAGACATGGAAGGAGTTAGGGACCTTGAGGGTAGGAGGCAGCCGAAGCTTGTAAGACACAGGGTTAATTTGTAGCAGAATCTCGAAGGGTCCGAGGAACCTGGGAGCAAATTTGCAAGACGGCACCCTCAGCCGGATATTCCTGGAAGATCCACAGCCAGCAGCATAGAAGATCGGGTCTGTTGCCATATCTGCAGAAAGTCTCTGACGGTAGAGTCAGCTGCAGGCACCTGGGACATAGTAGAGTCAGGAAGAGGTATTCGAGGATGTTGGCCGTAGAAGATGAAGAATGGACTGGAGGTGGTGGACTCACTAGTATGGTTAGTATAGGAGCAGCTGCACCCAGTCATCATGCCGCCTGGAGACAAAGTGCCGCAGATAGTTCTCCATAATCTGGTTAACCCTCTCGACTTGACCATTGGACTGGGGATGGTAGGCCGAGGAGAAGTCCAACTTTACACCGAGGAGACCGCAGAGTGCTCTCCAGAACTTCGAGGTGAACTGGACCCCTCGATCCAAGACAATATGCATAGGAAAGCCGTGCAGACGGAAGATGTGTTGAACGAAGAGATCGGCCAGTAGAGCATCAGAAGGCAGGCCAGTCAGGGGAACAAAATTAGCCATTTTGGAAAATCGATCCAACACCACCCAGACCACACTGCATCCAGCAGAGAGAGGCAGATCTTTGACAAGGTCAATTGCAATATGTTGCCAGACGGCATCGGGCACAGGCAGTGGTTGGAGTAGACCAGCTGGTCTGGAGTGGGCAACTTTATTTGCTGCGCATATCGTACAGGAGGAGACAAAGTCCATGACATCTTTGGGCAGCGTGGGCCACCAGAACTGATGGGCAATTAGGTCTCGGGTCTTACAGGCACCCGCGTGACCAGCCAGCTTGGAACTGTGACCCCAGCGAAGGATTCTTCCTCTGTCTGCCAGACGTACAAAAGTCCTACCCGTAGGAATATCTATAAATTGCAGAGGGTTAATAGAGAAGATGCAGGAAGGATCAATAATATTCTGTGGGGACTCCACAGTGTCCTCTGTCTCAAACGACCTAGACAAGGCATCGGCCCTCACATTCTTGTCGGCAGATCAGTAGTGGAGTTCCATCCGGAACCGAGCAAAGAACAGCGAACACTTGGCTTGACTAGGATTCAGCCGTTGAGCTGTCTGAAGATAGGTCAGGTTCTTGTGGTCCATGAAGACCAGGATAGGATGAGCTGCGCCTTCTAGTAGGTGTCACCACACCTGCAGGGCCAGCTTGATGGCCAGTAACTCCCGATCCCCAATCGAGTAGTTGCGCTCTGCGGGAGAAAACAGCTTAGAATAGAAGCCAAATACCACAGTTTCGCCTTTCGAACCTCTCTGGAACAAAAGTGCACCAGCACCAACAGAGGAAGCGTCCACCTCTAACGTAAACTGTAGGGATACATCAGGGTGATGAAGAATAGAGACTGGCGTGAAGGCCTGTTTTAAGGTTTTGAATGTGGTTTCTGCTTCCGGAGTCCAAACCTTGGCATTCATGCCCTTTTTGGTGAGGGTAGAGATGGGAGCTGTCAGTGAAGAGAAGTTGGGAATGAACAGCCGGTAGAAGTTGGCGAATTCCAGGAAGTGTTGTATGGCCCTAAAGCCTTGGGGGCGTAGCCATTCCAGGACAGACTTTACCTTCTCAGGCTCCATTTTGAGGCCCTTGTCGGAGATGATATAGCCCAGGAAGGGTAGAGACTTTTTTTCAAACACGACTTCTCCAGCTTGGCATAAAGATGATTCTCCCTTAATCGAAGCAATAACTGGCGGACATGTCTCTGATGAGTTACAGGATCTGGGGGAAAAATCAAAATGTCATCGAGATACACCACAACACAGACAGAGGAGATCACGAAAAATGTAATTGACAAATTCTTGAAACACCGCGGGGGCGTTAATCAGGCCGACGGGCATGACCAGGTATTTGTAGTGCCCATCACGTGTATTAAATGCAGTCTTCCACTCGTCACCCTGACGAATCCAGATTAGATTGTAGGCCCCCAGCAGGTCCAGTTTAGAAAAAAAAAATGCCCCCCATATGCGATCAAACAGTTCATAAATCAAAGGCAGTGGGTATCTATCTGTTCTTCACCATGATTTGGTTGAGACCCCGGTAGTCAATGCAGGGTCGGAGGGATCCATCTTTTTTCTTGACAAAGAAAAACCCGGCTCCGGCCAGGGATGAGGATTTACGTATGAAGCCCATCTCCAGATTTTCCTTTATGTAGGCCGACATAGACTGGGTTTCAGGTAAGGAGAGAGGGTATACTCTACCGCGAGGAAGAGAAGAATCAGGAATCAAGTCGATAGGACAATCATATGCCCGATGTGGTGGCAACGTCTCTGCTTCCTTCTTGTTGAAGACATCTGAGAACAGGGAGTAGCAAGGAGGCAAACCTGCCAATGACTGATGCGGAGGAGACTGAGGTGGATCGAAATGCCCCAGACAGCGGTTGAGGCACTTGGGACCCCACTGAAGAACTTCTCCGGAGTTCCAATCCAGGACAGGGGCGTGTAGACAGAGCCAAGGCAAACCCAGCAACACGGGGTTGACGGCCTTGGGCAGGACAAACAGGGAGATGAGCTCAGAGTGAAGAGCTCCCACTTGAAGCCTCAACAGCTTGGTCACAGACAAAATTGGGTCAGGCAGCAGAAGTCCATCTACCGAGGCAACGATCAACAGCCTTTCCAGCAGAACAGTGGGCAAGTGAAGAAGATCCACAAGGTCTTGGCAGATGAAATTGGCTGCAGAGCCAGAGATCAGGTAGGCAGAGACCGGGTGGGGCTTCTCGCCAGTGACGATGGTCACAGGCATGAACAGTTTGGAGGAGAGTTCTCTATTAAATGCTGTATCGCCCAGGGTTGTCTCTCCAACCAATCCTAGGCGTTGGGGGTTTTTTGGCTTCTGAGGACACAGACGCACGACATGGCCAGCAAGGCCGCAATAAAGTCCAGAAGTGTGCTGTTTTTCCTGAACTGACAGTTTAAGCCTATCCAACTGCATCGAAACCTCGGGTGGAGCAGTAGAAGAAGGCAAGAGGGGTTGCTGGAAGTTGGGCGCCAGTCTAGGAGGCCGTCTCTCTTGTCGAACTTCTTGAGATCTCTCTCTGAGCCTTATGTCCACTCGAGTAGCAAGTAGAATCAGGTCGTCCAAGATAGATGGTAGATCCCGAACAGCAAGTTCGTCCTTGATCTTGGGCAAAAGGCTATGCCAGAAGGAAGCTACCAACACCTCATTGTTCCAGGACAGTTCTCCTGCCAGGGTCCGGAACTGGATGGTGTATTCGCCCACAGAGGCGTCCTCCTGGCGAAGGTTCAGCATAGCAGTGGCTGCCAACGAGACTCGTCTAGGCTCCTCGAACACCGTACGGAATAACCGCACGAACCCCTCAAAGTCTCGGGTCCCGGGTCCCTGTCGTTCCCAGATTGGGTTCGCCCATGCCAGGGCTTTGCCGGAAAGTAATGAAATAATGAAGGCGATCCTGGCTCTGTCCAAAGGAAATGCTGGTTAATAAATCCCATGCACTTACTTGCGTCTCCATGAAAACGAGGTGGCAACGGCAGCAAGAACCGAGGATCAGAACCGGAGCTGCCAGGAGGTGTACCAGAAGGATCAATTGGAGGAGATTGTACAGGAGCAGAGGAGGAAGCAGCTAGCGCCCCTAGCTGTTGTGCCATGGAGTCTACTGCCACAAGAAGTTGATCCTGCAGCTCTGCCTGCATGGCTTGTGAGGGTGACAGGCCCTTGAATTGACCAGCGGGGTCCATGGCCTGAGCGTACTGTCACGGCGCGGGGTGTGGTCCCACTGGGCCGTACCGCGTAGCGGCATAGCAGCTGGCCAAACAGGTACAATACAAAGTCTATAGTTCAGAAAGAGTACCTGAGGCAATGTAGACAGTAGCGGTAATTCAGGCTGAAGATAAGGCTCCGGCAGTAGACGGACACCCGGCAGGGTGTGACACAGTAGATGCAGCGGAAGACACAACTCGACTTCAACTCTAGACGGCACAGAGGCACGGGATACAGGGTACAGGCAGCAGGAACGGGTAACACTGGGAACTGGAAGACACTAGGAGACCATTTGCAAGACAAACTTTAGGTATACAACAACGCTCAGGCAATGATCAAAAGGGCAGAGCCCTTTTTATAGTCCAGCAGCATTCTGGGCTGATTGCAGATTTCGCTTTAAGGCCGTGCACGCGTGGTCAAGCGCGCCCTGCGGGAGACAGTCTCTGAACCAGGAAGTGAGTGCCAGCGTCTCTCAGGAGGGTGATGCCGCTGAGAACTCACATGTCCATGGCTCACGCCGTCAGAGGGTAAGTCAGAACAACGGGCCGCGGCCATAGACGTTACAGAGAGCAGCATATAATAGCTGCATATATACTATGAAGAGCAGCATATAATACTAAGGAAAGCAGCAAATACACCATAGGGAAACAAAATATAAACTACGGAAAACAGCATTTACAGTAATACTATAGGGTGAAACGTATATACTATGTGAAGCAGCATATACACTATGGGGAGCAGCAATTAAAGTATGTGCAGCAGCATATGATAATATGGGGAGCAGCATATATATACTATGGGAAGCAGCATATATACACCGTGTTCCAAATTATTATGCACATTGGATTTAAGTGTCATAGACATTTAATTATTCGTTTTTCAATTAAACTCATGGATGGTAGTGTGTCTTAGAGCTCTTTGGATCATTGTAATCAATCTCAGACACCTGTGATAATTAGTTTGCCAGGTGTGCCCAATCAAAGGAAAACTACTTAAGAAGGACGTTCCACATTATTAAGCAGGCCACAGGTTTAAAGCAATATGGGAAAGAAAAAGGATCTCTCTGCTGCCGAAAAGCGTGAAATAGTGCAATACATTGGACAAGGTATGAAAAAATTGGATATTTCAAGAAAACGTAAGCGTGATCATCGTACTGTGAAAAGATTTGTGGCTGATTCAGAGCACAGACGGGTTCGTTCAGATAAAGGCATAATGAGGAAGGTTTCTGCCAGACAAATTAATAGGATTAGGAGAGCAGCTGCTAAAATGCCATTGCAAAGCAGCAAACAGGTATTTGAAGCCGCTGGTGCCTCTTGAGTCCCGCGAACCTCAAGGTGTAGGATCCTCCAGAGGTTTGCATAAAGCTATTATTCGGCCACCCCTAAACAATGCTCACAAGCAGAAACGGTTGCAGTGGGCTCAGAAATACATGAAGACTAATTTTTAACCCCTTAATGACCAGCCTATTTTAGACCTTAATGACCAAGCTATTTTCTAAGTTTTTCCATCGTCGCATTCCAAGAGCTATAACTTTTTTATTTTTGTGTCGACATAGCTGTATAAGGTCTTGTTTTTTGCGGGACAAGTTGTATTTTTTAATAACACCATTTTGAGGTACATATTATTTGTTGATTAACTTTTATTAACTTTCTTTGGGGGGGGGGTAGAAAAAATCTGAAATTTTGCCACTCCTTTTTGCATCCTAAATCTACGCCGTTTACCGTGTGGTATAAATAACACAAGAAGTTTATTCAGCGGGTTGTTACGATTGCAACAATACCAAATGTGTATAGATTTTGTATGTTTTACTTTTTTTACACAGTAAAAAGGCTTTTTTTTCAAAATTATTTGTTTTTGTGTCTCCATATTTGAAGAGCCGTAACGTTTTTCGCCGATGCAGTTGTATGAGGGCTTTTTTTTGCGGGAAGACTTGTAGTTTTCATTGGTACCATTTTGGAGTAGATGCGACTTTTTGATCACTTTTTAATCACAGAAAACAGCAATTTTTCTGTCGTTTTTTTATTTAATTTTTTACGGCGTTCACAGTGCGGGTTAAGTAATGTAATAGCTTTATAGTCGGGGCCGTTACGGACGCGCCGATACCAAATATGTGTAACTTTTTTACTTTATTTTGTTTTTTTAATAGTAAAGGGGAAAAAGTGTGCTTTTCATTTTTTTTCACATTTTTTTTTTAATTAACTTTATTAAACTTTTTTTTTTTACTTTCTTACTAGTCCCACTAGGGGACTTCACTATGCGATCCTCCGATCGCTATTATAATACACTGCAATACTTTTGTATTGCAGTGTATTACTGTCTGTCTGGCAGGCATTCATTACAGGCAGACCTGGGGGCCTTTCTTAAGGCCCCCGGCTGCCATGGGAGACACAGACACTCGGCGATCTTATCTGACAGCTGGGAGCAGGGAGATTTGACAGCTCCCTGCTCTGTTTACTTATTCCGATGCCGCGACGTAAAAAGTCTATGGCATCGGAATAAGGCCCGTTAGTGACCGACGTAAAAAGACTATGGGCCTGTCACTAACGGGTTAAACCGTGTTGTTTACTGATGAGTGCCGTGCAACCCTGGATGGTCCAGATGGATGGAGTAGTGGGTGGTTGGTGAATGGCCACCATGTCCCAACAAGGCTGCGACGTCAGCAAGGAGGTGGCGGAGTGATGTTTTGGGCTGGAATCATGGGGAGAGAGCTGGTAGGCCCCTTTAGGGTCAGTCACGGTGTGAAAATTACCTCTGCAAAGTACGCAGAGTTTATGACTGACCACTTTCTTCCGTGGTACAAAAAGAAGAACCGTGCCTTCCGTAGCAAAATTATCTTCATGCATGACAATGCACCATCTCATGCTGCAAAGAATACCTCTGTGTCATTGGCTGCTATGGGCAAAAAAGGCGAGAAACTCATGGTGTGGCCCCCATGTTCCCCTGACCTCAACCGTATTGAGAACATTTGGAGCATCCTTAAGCAAAATATCTATGAGGGTGGGAGGCAGTTCACATCAAAACAGAAGCCCTGGGAGGTTATTCTGACATCCTGCAAGATATTCAAGCAGAAACTATCCAAATACTTACAAATTCAATGAATGCAAGAATTGTGAAGGTGATATCAATCCTATGTTAACATGTAACTTGGCTTGTTAAGTTTTTTTTGATTGAAAGAGCTTTTGATTTCTGTAAATATGACCTCCTGATGCTGCAAATTCAACAAATTACCATTTTAGTACTCTTTACAACCTTTAAAATGTTTTGATCTCTGTTGTGCATAATAATTTGAAACAGTGCATTTTGAGTTTTTTATTTCTAAAAAAAAAAATCTGTTATCATTAGGAGATTTGTTCAATAAAATTTGCATTATAATCCAACGGTTGATGGCTTGAAGATTATACTGACTGTCATTTGCATCGACTATTTAGGAAAATCAGCGAAAAATAAAATTTGCATAATAATTTGGAACGCGGTGTAGTGCCACACACAGCCCCCCTCTTGTAGATAGCGCCACACAGCCCACCTCTTGTAGATAGCGACACACACAACCCCACTTATAGATAGCGCCACACACAGCCCCCCCTTGTAGATAGTGTCACACACAGCCTCCCCTTGCAGATAGCACCACACACAGCCCCCCTTGTAGATATTGCACACAGCCCTCCCTTGTAGACAAAGCCACATAGCCTCCCTGCAGATTGTGCCACACAGCCCCCTTGTAGATGATGCCACACAGACTTCCCTTGTAGATGGTGCCACACAGAACCCTTGTAGATGATGCCACACAGCCCTCCCTTGTACATGGTGCCACACAGCCCCCTTGTAGGATGATGCCACATTGCCTTCCCTTGTACATGGTGCCATGTAGCCTCCCTGCAGATGGTGCCACACAGGTCCCTTGTAGATGATTGCACACAGCTCTCCCTTGTAGATGGTGCCACACAGCCCCCTTGTAGATGATACCACACAGCCCTCCCTTGTAGATGGTGCCACGTAGCCTCCCTGCAGATGGTGCCACACAGGCCACCTTGTAGATGATTGTACACAGCCCTCCCTTGTAGATGGTGCCACACAGCTTACCTAGCCTTGTTCCGGCTCCATGCGAATTCCGGACCCTTGCGTAGGCCGGCGTAATCCAGTGACGTCATCACACCAGCCTGCGCTGGGACTCTATCAGGGCCTATCAGCGGTGATCAGATGTTTTGATATTGCTGCTCTGCGGTGGCCCCCTTTGCCTGCATCCTAGTTGCGCCAATGGCACATGTTCCGCCTGCCCCCCTAGCTACGCCCCTGACTATGGGGAGCAGCATATACACTATGAGAAGCAGCATATATACTATGGGAAGCAACATATACACTATGGGAAGCAACATATACACTATGGGAAGCCGCATGTATACTATGGGAAGTAGCATATATACTATGGGTTGCAGTATATGTTGTGGAACCACTAATTGAGCGATTTCCAGATTGATAGTTTATGGAATTGCTAGGTGAGCGATTACCCAAAGGCTGCTGGAAACTGTCTGGAACAAGCCTGCAAGTAAATCCGCAACCGCAAATCCGTCACAACTCTCATCAGCAGAATCTAAGGCTACTCTATGGTTTTTGCCAGTGCCCACCGCAAGGCAGGATATTTTTTTCTGCATAGAAGCCAGGTTGCTTTAACAGATGTCTGTGTTGGATAAGAGGTGCAATGCAGGCAATTCTAGAACAGGTAACAAGACAGCCCGAGGGTAAACAGAAAGTCCAAATCACAAAGCTAGGGGATGTCAGGAATAGAAGAGGTCAGAACCAGCCTAGATCAGAAAGAAAGCAAAGGTTAATCCAGAGACAAGCCGAGGTCCAGTTCCAGGAAGTCAAAAGCCAAAAGGTACAGGGGATAGTCAGTAGCCCGATCAAACACAGGAAAAACAGGAAATTCACAAGCAAAGAAAAAGCGGAGGAAGCCAGGTATAAATACTCCACGCTTAGACCTGACAGGAAGAAAGACAGAGAAGTGGGATAGGCTCAGGAAGTTAAAACAGAACCGCCCAGAAGCTAGACTAGTAGTCATGGCGATCATAAAGGAAAAGACGTTTCCTAACAGTTTACATACTATGGGAAGCAGAAAATATACCATTAGAAGCAGCATATATACTATAGGAAGAAGCAAATATACTATGGGGGTAGCATACATTTTAAGAAAGTAGCATATGATACTATGTGAAGCAAAATATAAACTATGGGAAGCAGCATATATATTGTGGGGAGTAGCATATATACTATGGGAAGGAGCATATATACTATGGGAAGCAGCATATATAGCATGGGAAGGAGAATATATACTATGGGAAGCAGCATATATAGTATGTGGAGAAGCATATAAACTTTAGTAAGCAGCATATATACTTTGGGAAGCAGCATATATACTATGGGAAGCAGCATATATACTACGTTAAACAGCATATATTCTGTGGGGAGTATCATATATACTATGGGAAGCAGCATATATACCATGGGAAGCAGCATATATACTATAGGAAGCAGCATATATACTATGGGAATCAGCATACTATGGGTAGCAAAATATAAACTGTAGGAAGCAGCATATATACCATGTGAAGCAGCATATAGACTGTGGGCAGTAGAATCTATGCTATGGGACGCAACATATATACTATTGGAAGCAGCATAAATACTATGGGAAGCAGCATATATAAGATAGTGCCACATAGCCCCTGTAGATAGTGCCACAAACACCCCCTTGTAGATAGCCCCAAACAGGGCTGTTTGTAGATAGCGCTACACAGCCCCCCTTTAGATAGTGCCACACACCCCCTGTAGATAGTGCCACACATCCCCTGTAGATATTGCCACCACCCTGGAGATAGCACCAGCCCACTTGTAGATAGGGCAACACAGCCCGCTGTAGAAAGCGCCACACAGCCCCCTGTAGGTAGTGCCTCACACAACCCCTTGTAGATAGCGCCAAACAGCCCCCACTGTAGATAGCGTCATACAGCGCCCCTGTAGATAGTGCCACACACCTGTAAATAGCACCACCCCTTTGTAGATAGCACCACACAGCCCCCTGTAGAAATGGCCACACAGACCCCTTTAGAAATCGCCACAGAGCCCCCCTGTAGAAATCACCACACAGCCCCCTTGTAGAAATCGACACACAGCCCCCCTGTAGTTAGTTCCACACTTACCTACTTTTGAAAGTAGGTGAATGACGGCTAATAACTCCTAGCGTAGGGACTCCTCTGTATTTGAAGGAGTCCTTCACTAGGCTTTTTTTTAGTGGTGCACACGCCCGAGATGCGGCGATGCTCTGGCATATCTCGGTTTGATCCTGCGCCCCTTACAAACATCAGTAATCTATGGCCTAATTTACACGAGCGTGTACCATTTTGTGCACGTAAAAAAAAAGCAACGTTTTGCGCGCATTGCAATTCTGTGTGACATCCGTGTATGGTGTGCATCAACGTTTTTTACGCGCATATGTCATCCATACGTCACATGTTTTTTACGTCAGCAAAAAAAACTGAAGGTGTTTTATTTTTTCCTCATCATTTCTTTAGCATCTGGTGCGTGAAAAACACCAAAAAAACGCACAAGAATAGGACATGCAGTGAGTTTCACGCAGCGGACACACGCTGCATGAATCACTGAATGTCTGAATGCCCCCACTGAATTGCATAAGTCCGTGTGACGTCCGTTGTTTTAACGCGCGTAACACGGATGTGAAATACGCTCATGTGAATAAGGCCTAAGCATTGACAGCTCTAAGCTGTCATTGGTTAGTTTATATCAGGTGGTGTACAGTTACCTCAGTTCATTGGCCTACTTTTAAAAGTAGGCCAATGACTTGGGGATAAACTGGGACACATGATGTAAACTAACTAATGACAGCTTAGAGCTGTCACTGCTTCGTTAACTGTAACGAACCCAGGAAAGGTAAGAATAATAATTGTTTTGCTTTTTTGTGTGTCACTAATGGGGTTTTTTGTGTTTGTATTTTTTTACAGGTTCGGTAGTTGGACTACGTCGGATTCCAGGACTACTTTTTTTTTTTTTTTAAATATCCTTTTTATTGTCAGTTTTCACATTTTCTTACAAACATTTCACGTAAGAGTTACATCATGAGTGCACAGCACTCAACTGTCATGGGATTAACTTTTAAATTAAATTCAACATAACATATAAACACACCAACATAGAAAATATGGCATAATTGTCGATCTTCAGATGGACCAAACAAACATGACTCCCCCAACTCCAACACCACCTAGATCATCAATGAGTTTCCACTCATCCTTTCTCCCCCAGCTGGTTCACAGTTGCATCCTCCCTAAAACGCCTGCCAAGAGCTGTGTGCAGTACCACTTTGTGTACTGGAAAGGCCTAACAATTTCCGCTATTTTGGCTGTTGTACATTGCGTTTCTATAAATACTTGCCACTTATCAAATAGCTTCTTGGTTCCCGTTTCCTTCCGCCTTTCCACCTCCACCCTCTCAAGAACCAATAACTATTTCAGCCGTGACACAATCATTTCTAACCCCGGCGTGTCTGCCTCTAACCAGTGACTCAGGAGGCATCTCAAAGCTACCAGTAAAATCGTGTGCACCAACACGGGAGGTGATCTCACTCCTCGAGCACCCTCTTCCTCTGGCGGCCCATATAAATTTAGTGAATGAAGCCATCAATTTCGAGACATCCACATGCTTCAATAAGAGAGGTAGCGTTTGAAAGGGGTATAGCAATCTAGGAAAACTAACCATCTTGATCAGATGACATCTTCCCAAGAGGGACAACGGCAATTGGCCCCATCTAGTGAGTTCCGCTTGTATTTTTTTTAATTAACGGGGGATAATTTAAGCCATACAGAGTATCTGGTACCCTCCCTATTTTGATACCCAGATAGGTAATGCAGTGTTCCACCGGTGATATCCCGCAACCCAAGGATTGCCAAAAGGTCTTTGGCAGTGGCCTGCCCAACTCCAGCAGTTCGCTCTTAGCTATATTGACTTTGTATCCCGAGCATTGCCCAAATTCCTGCAAAAATTGAAAAACCTTCCCTAAATGCTCCTGAGGGTTTGACATAAAAAGTATGACATCATCAGCGAACAGGGCTAATTTCACTGCACAAGATCCCACTTGAATGCCTCTGAACATGTCAGATTCCTCCAAGAATCTGGCCATAGGTTCCAGTGCTAGATTGAATAGCAGGGGCGACAAGGGGCAACCCTGTCGTGTTCCTTTATGTAATTGGAAGGGATCTGATAGGAACCCCGAGGAGTGAACACGTGCTTGCGGGCTATTGTAGACTCGCTTCAGGAAGACCCGGAAATCTCCCTGAATGTTCATTTTGTCTAGCACCATCCCCAGCCATTCCCATTGTATGTTATCAAAGGCTTTCTCTGCGTCTAGCGCTAAAAGTGCCGGCCTGGTACCTGGCTGGGGATCGTGCCTGACTGTTTCTAGCACCGTCAATACCTTGCGTAAATTTGTCACTGCAGCCCTGCCCTTTACAAAGCCTACCTGAGATTTTCCCACCAGTATGGGTAGATACATAGCCAGTCGATTGGCCAAAATTTTTGTGAGGAATTTCTGATCTTGATCTATCAGCGAGATGGGGCGGTACGACCCCGGGTCAAGAGGATTCTTCCCCTTCTTGGGTAACACCTTTATATGCACTACCTTGGCCTCTGCTGGTAAAGCTCCCGTTCCTAGTAAAGTATTATAATATGCCACCAAGGTAGGGCTGATTTCTTCTCTCAGAGATTTGAAAAACTCCCCTGTGAATCCATCCGGACCCGGGGCCTTCCCGTTAGATGTTTTAATGGCGCTCCAAACTTCCTCTAGTGTAATCTCCGCGCTCAAATTACCATTCTGCTCCTGGGTAAGCCCTGGCAACTTCACCTTCTCCAAAAATTCCCTCCCTTTTTGGAGATCTATGGGTGTTACTGAGTAAAGGGCTTGGTAATATTTACTTAATATGGTATTGATTTTTTTTGGGTCCGAGGTAGGAGTTCCGTTTGATTCTTTAAGTGTTGAAATATGTGCCGGTGCATACCTCCCCTTTGCTAACCGCGCTAATAATTTGCCCGCCTTATTGCCGAAACGCATTAAATCTGCATCAAATTGGGACCGGTAAATACTCTCTCTTTTGTCTAACCATTGATCAAACTGTCGCTTGGCTTCCTTCCATTCCTCCCCCAATAGCATTGATGGCGAATGTAGGAATGCTGTGTACGCACGCCGTAATCTGCCGCTCGCTGCCTTGTATCCTTCGGTCATCCTACGTTTAAGATTAGACATATACTGCATGATTTTCCCTCTTATTACCGCCTTGGCTGTACGCCAATACAATGACGGTTCCGAGCGATGCGCTACATTATCCCCATCGAATTCCATCCACCACCCCTTAAGCTTCTGTGTAAAGCCCTCATCCTTTGCCAGAAAGGCGGGAAACCTCCAGATAAAATCCGTTCCTCTAGCTACTGTGTCAGCCAATGTAATGGTAACCGGAGCATGGTCCGAAATAACTAGACCTTCAATTGCCGCTTCACGTAAACGTCGCGCCATTGCGTCACTAACTAACAAATAATCAATACGCGACCATGACTGATGAACATGAGAGAAATGTGTATATTCCCGCGCATCTGGGTGTAAACTCCTCCACGCATCTATTAGGGCCGTGTGTCTTAAAAAGTCGGGCAAGATCCTATCTCTATTTCTCTGCGAACTAGTCCCTGCGCTCCTATCCTCCTTTGAAGACCTTACAGTGTTAAGGTCTCCCCCTAAAATCAAAAACCTAGTGCGATCCTGCTGGAGTTGGGTTTCCAAGTGACCAAAAAAAACTGTGTTAACCGTATTTGGGCCATACACATTATAAATACTGATGGTTTCCCCTTCATGCTCCATCACTAGATGGATCCAACGGCCCTCGTCATCCCGCTCCTGGGACACCAGCGTAAACGCAAAGTTTTTATGTACCAGAATTATAACTCCCGCCTTACCCTCCCTTGCCGACGAGCCAAAAACCTGACCCACCCAGAACTTTTGCAAATACTTAAACTCCGGCTCGGTAAGGTGAGTTTCCTGCAATAGGGCCACATCAGGATGCAATCGTTTCATGTGCCTTAAAAGTTTGGTCCTTTTCTGTGGGGATCTCAGCCCTTTAACGTTCCAAGAAATTATTCTCATGTTATTGGACCGTGTTTAAGATGAGCTAAAGTGCCTAAAAGTCGTGTGGAGTCCAGGGAGTCAGATCCGTCTTTTCCCAAGAGCCATGTACAAACATTAACATTAACATCATAACCAAACCCTGGCTTGTAAGCCAGAACCAACAAGGCCAACCATCCCTTACCTAACAAAATCATAAAATCACCTGCGGCAAGGGTTAGCAGTCCCTTAATACCCACTGGTGTATGTGACTTCACTTTTTTCTGTTATGCCAGAACGCGCCCCTCCCTCCCCCTCCCCCCCAGCCTGCCTATATGGCTCCTTCCATGAGGAAGTAACACCTGCCCTTGCCCCCTCAGTACCTCTTTGTCGCCTGCGCACCCTTATGTACATTCCCTTATCATTACTTTAACAGCCTAGAGTCCGTTAGGATTGCATCCTCACATTTCCCTATGAACCTTGCTTCGCTTTAAGGTTTCCCTACCTCCGTGTCCCCTATCTCCTACCACAATTTCCCTCAGTCTGCCATTGTAACAGATAACACTAATCCCTTGCGTGGGGGAGGCATTGTATCACTCCCGGTCAATCCCGCCCACCAGGGACAATCTCAGATCCTGATCTAACTCCCTCACAAATATCTTGCAGTGAAAAAGCAGGGAAATATCAGAATGCATATACTTCAACCTTGATAACATTGTAACATTGTAACAATAGGTCAACTATTGACCGGTACATAGTGCTGTATAAGACCGCAAAATATCCCCCTCAATAACTTTCAGATTATCTGTAAACTTATCTGTAGCTGGTCGGAATCTGCAATTGGCCTACAGCGTCCACAAAATCATCATCACAACAGCTTAAATAAAATGCGCCAAAAAGGACTTCGTCCGTCAATCAGGAGACGTGGATCGGGTGCGGTCCCGTGTTCGCCTCTGCGGCTTCGGAGAGTCCCCTCTATTTCCGGCTCGACCCCCCCGGGATCTTCCAGGTGTGGGCATTAAGGCTTCTGCCCAGGTACGCTCCATATTTAGCCGGTTCCTTTTGTCTTTCTTGACTTGCGCTGCGGACTATGTACTGGACTGTGACGCTCCTCTTGCTGTGATCTGTTCCCACAAAGCTCCGCAAGTGCGTCCTCCGCTTCCTGTGGAGTGGTGAAAACCTTATTCCGCCCGTTCTCTTGAAAAACCCGCAGGATGGCTGGGTACTGCAGGCTAAAGCGTATTCTCGCTTGGAACAGCGCGGTGCAGATCTTGCTGAAAGCCTGCCTTCGTTTTGCAACCTCCGCCGAGAAATCCTCAAATAGTAGCACTTTCATGCCCATTATTTCCAAAGGACGCGATCTGCTGCGGAAAGCTTTCATGAGTGCCACCTTGTCATTGTAATCCAACAGTTTGAAGATCACTTGTCTGGGACGATGTGAATTGTGGTCAGCTGTTGCTGGGAGTTTTCTGGGGTCCGGCCCCACTCTATGCGCCCTCTCCACCCGGCATGGACGAGGGAGACCTAAGGCTTCCGGCAATGTCCTCTCACACACTCGTTGCAAATCAGCAGATATCACCGCTTCTTTCAGCCCCACCAGTCGCAGGTTGCTCCTCCTGGAGCGGTTTTCCAGATCCTCCACCTTGTCCCCCAACTGCGCAGTAACAGACAGTACCCCTCTGAGTTTGGATTGCAGGCATTCATTTTCATCCTCCAGCAGCGTCATACGCTGTTCTAACTCATCAGCTCTGATAGTGACTTGTGCCAGCTCCGCATGCACGCGGTTTAGAGAATCTTGCACCGTTTTTTCCAGCGCCTTTTGCAGGTCTGGCGCTATCTGTTTGGCTACTTCACGGGCCAGGGTTACATAGTCAATGGCTACTGGAAGAGCGGACAGTACATGCTCTGCCGGGCTTGAAAGCTGGGACTGATGGTGCTGCAGCTCATCTTCCTGTGTGTATAGCAGGGTCGCAGTGGCGGGAAGCGCCGCCATCTTACCTCCCTTTACCACGGCCGCGGCTGATTCCTCCATGGCTGGCCTCTGCGCGCTTCTGAGGAGGTACCTGTCCATACAGGCACCACCGATGATGTTGCCGTGTGCAGGGCTGGTGACTTCCCCGCTGATTATCGTCGCCGTAGCGACTATTGCGAGCTTACAGGCTGGACGGGAGCGGGAGCTCAGTCACTCGCGTCCTGCATCCCCAGCGCCGGCACCGGAAGTCGTCTCCAGGACTACTTTGATGTTGGCTTCTTTATTTTCAATAAAATGGTTAACGAGGATTGTGTAGTTTTTCTGTATTTCAATAAAATATTTTTTCAATGTCTTTGCCACTGGCTGATTGACAACGTCCATTACTAAGTCGGGGCTTAGTGTTAGCCGATGCAGAGGCTAACACGAACCCCCTATTATTACCCCGGTATCCACTGCCACCAAGGGTATCGGGAAGAGCCGTGTACGATCCAGTACCCGACCATCTGTAGTGATGGACGGGCACTGGGGCGGTCGCAGGCTGGTATTAGGCAAGGAGAGGACACAAACTCTGGCCCTTTCCACCCTGATAATGCTATCCTGCTGCTGTGTTGTATCTGTCTGGTTAAAAAAAATGTGGGGTACACCCCACATATTTTCTAAAAAAAATAATAATAATAATTGGAAAAAACTATGCGGGGTCCCCCCATTAACCATTTTATTGAGAATAAAACAAACGTCGTCATCGAAGTAGTCCTCGAATACAAAGTAGTCCTTCAACTGAACCTGTAAAAAAACACAAACCAGCACCAAAAAATACATTAGTAACACATAAAAATAAAAACAATTATTATACTTACATTTCCTGGGTCCAGCGCTGCTGGCCGCAACGTCAGCAAGCTGAGCCCTATATTTAATCCTATCATGTGTGATATTGTCTGCTGAGCCGCCGGATCTAATCCTATCATGTGTGATACTGTCTGCTGAGCCACTGTATCTAATCCTATCATGTGTGACAGAAGCTAGGTTCTCCAGCACCCGGGGCAAAGATTCAGTTTGGCGCCCCCCCCCATCCTCTTTCCCGACACCTCTTTCTCCCTTGCCATGTTTGTTTTCTCTACCAATCAATGACTTGTCATTTCTTTTCCACATTTTTTTTTAATGTAACTCGAGAATAAAAGAATTTGTACATTTTACAAGCAATATAGTTCTATAAACAACACCAGAACCAAGCTCATTACATATATACAGCACCAGAACAAAGCTCATTACATATATACAGCATCAGAACAAAGCTCAGTACATAAATACAACTCCAATAGCAAGCTCTGCACATATATACAATACCAGAAAAAAGCTCAGTACATAAACACAGCACCAGAACCAAGCTCAGTACATATATACAGCACCAGAACAAAGCTCATTACATATGTACAGCACAAGAACACAACTCATTACATATATACAGTACCAGAACAAAGCTCATTACATATACACAGCACGAGAAACAAGCTCAGTACATAAATACAGCATCAGAACCAAGCTCAGTACATAAACACAGCACCATAACAAAGCTCATTACATATATACAGCACCAGAATACAACTCATTACATATATACAGTACCAGAATAAAGCTCATTACATATACACAGCACGAGAAACAAGCTCAGTACATAAATACAGCATCAGAACCAAGCTCAGTACATAAATTCAACTCCAGTACCAAGCTCTGTACATATATGCAATACCAGAACAAAGCTCAGTACATAAACAGCACCAGAACAAAGCTCAATACATATATACAGCACCAGAACCCAGCTCGTTACATATATACAGTACCAGAACCAAACTCAGTATATAAATACAGCTCCAGAACCAAGATCATTACATATATACAGCAACAGAACAAAGCTCAGTACATAAATACAGCTCCAGAACCAAGAATGTACATCGACAATAAAATAATTGTACATTTTACAAGCAATGTAGTTCTACAAACACCAGAACCAAGCTCATTACATATATACAGCACCATTTCAAAGCTCATTACATATATATATATAGCACCAGAACCAAGCTCAGTACATAAATACAGCATCAGAACCAAACTCAGTACAAACTGAAGTAATTTAGAGGCAAACAAATAGATGTGCAGGGCACAAAATAATCCCAATTTCCCAGCTGCTATAAAATTGTTGCATTCATTAAAATATAACTTTTATTGTTTAATTTAGAATCAGGATGCAGCAGAGAAAATAGATAGTTATACAATATTGAATTGAATTTAAAAAAAAATCAGAGTCGGTTAGTCTGACATTTGAGATCTGGTGTGTGTTAAGATCTCATGAGTAAAGTGTGGCAGGCATGGTCGGCAGCTGCAGACTGCTTGAAAAGCCTCTAGTGTCACACGGTGGTAAAGTTCAATGGTTAAACCGGCAATGATTATTAAAAAGGCGCTAGCCCCCCCCCCCCCCCGACATGTTTCACTGCTTCAGCAGCGTCCTCAGGGGATAATTTCAGGGCTATTACTCGCGCGTGCGATTTCCTCTTCCTAATATAGTGGGGGGACACACCTACTGCGGTGTGTCGTCCCCAGTGAGCGGCCAATAGAAATTGTAGAGAGGGTCGAGCCTTCACTGTGTTTGACTGACATGAGGACCGGCCTATACGGTGAGATGGTCGTTGTCCAATCAGATGTCGTTCTTGGCACATGCGTATCATAATCAAGTTGAGTGATAGAGTTTGGAGATTTCAGAGGACCGCTGTCATCGTCGAAAGACGTGACGGGAGCTGAGAGATGCGCTGTGTGTACAGGCGCATTGTGTATTACCAGCTGCGTCTTAATTTTACTCAATAATGGTAGGAGTATTTATTTGAAAATAGCCAGTTGCAAAATATGTGTATCCATATAAAGATGATAATGTGAATGTGGCCATTGTTAGGATCGAATATCAGTTTTGGCGCATGCGTGCCGTAGTCAGATCAGGTAATAGAATTAAGAAGTTTGGGAGGACCGCTGTCATCATCAAGAAACGCTGCAATTAGGTAAAGCGTAGTGTGTACGAACATACTATGAATTGTCAGCTATGTATAGGTTTACCTACGTGTAGTATAACTACCTTATTACGTCTGGATTTTCCTACATATTGTAGGGCTACTTTATTTAATTATAGAAATGTGTGCATAGATTTGGAGACGATGATGTTGGTTGGAGATACCGAGAATAGTATCCCAAACGTGATGACATCTATAAGAGGAAGGGAAAGATGATGTTAGTTTCAAATTATACAGGAACAGTAGATTATAAACCTAATGTTAGGTCTGCTTAGGAAGGTGTGCTGATGTATATATGTGTTAATATGTTTTTTAGAAAATTGTATCACATGATAGTAGGATAGTAAGTAGTAATTAGTGATCAACAGTACCAGTGACTGTGATGGTATTGGATGGATGAATGAATAGTTGGGGGAAACTTATTAATAGATTAGTAGGGAGAACTATAAAAAGAACTATAAAAAGGCAGCAAATGTGAAACCTTCGTTTAGACCAGGGGTCTCAAGCACGCGGCCCGCGGGCCGCATGCGGCCCCTGGGGCTGTCATCTGCGGCCCGTGGGACACAGAGCCGCTTGTATCGGCTCTGCTCCGAGACTCTGGAATTCCCTGACATCGCTGTCCACATATGAACAGCGATGTCTGGGGCTTCCCCAGAGCCGGAGTCCCGAGCAGAGCGCTGGTGTCGGCTCTGCTCCGGCACTCTGTGGAATTCCCTGACATCGCTGCCCATATATGGACAGTGTGTCAGGGTCTTGCCCAGAGCAGAGCAGAGCGAAGGTGTCGGCTCTGCTCCTGGACTCTGTGGCATTGCCTGACATCGCTGTCCACATATGAACAGCGATGTCTGGGGCTTCCCCAGAGCCGGAGTCCCGAGCAGAGCGCTGGTGTCGGCTCTGCTCCGGCACTCTGTGGAATTCCCTGACATCGCTGCCCATATATGGACAGTGTGTCAGGGTCTTGCCCAGAGCGGAGCAGAGCGAAGGTGTCGGCTCTGCTCCTGGACTCTGTGGCATTGCCTGACATCGCTGTCCACATATGAACAGCGATGTCTGGGGCTTCCCCAGAGCCGGAGTCCCGAGCAGAGCGCTGGTGTCGGCTCTGCTCCGGCACTCTGTGGAATTCCCTGACATCGCTGCCCATATATGGACAGTGTGTCAGGGTCTTGCCCAGAGCGGAGCAGAGCGAAGGTGTCGGCTCTGCTCCTGGACTCTGTGGAATTCCCTGACATCGCTGTCCACATATGAACAGCGATGTCTGGGGCTTCCCCAGAGCCGGAGTCCCGAGCAGAGCGCTTGTGTCGGCTCTGCTCCGGGACTCTGTGGAATTCCCTGACATCGCTGCCCATATATGGATAGTGAGTCAGGGTCTTCCCCAGAGCGGAGTCCCGGGCAGAGCGCTATTATCGGCTCTGCTCCGGGACTCTGGGGAAGCCTCTGACATCGCTGTTCATACATCGACAATGATGTCAGGGGCTTCCCCAGAGCAGGAGTCCCAGTGATGTCAGGAGCACAGCTGGAGTCCCAGGAAGAGCCTACTAGCGCTCTGCCTGGGACTCCAGCTCTGGGCAAGCCCCTGACATCACTGGGTCAGCCTCTACAGAGGGCACTGGGGCAGCCTCTACAGAGGGCACTTTGGCAGCCTCTACAGAGGGCACTGTGGCAGCCTCTACAGAGGGCACTGTGGCAGCCTCTACAGAGGGCACTGTGGCGTTATCTACAAGTGGGTGTGTGACAGTATCTGAAGAGGACACTGGCATTATCTAGGGGTGTGTTGCATTATCTACAGAGGGCACTGTGGCCTTATCTACAGAGGGCACTGTGGCCTTATCTACAGAGGTCACTGTGGCCTTATCTACAGAGGGCACTGTGGCCTTATCTACAGAGGGCACTGTGGCCTTATCTACAGAGGGCACTGTGGCCTTATCTACAGAGGGCACTGTGGCCTTATCTACAGAGGGCACTGTGGCCTTATCTAGGGGTGTGTTGCATTATCCACAGAGGGCACTGCTGCACTATCTAAAAAGGGTCTGCCCAATCTTGACATGTGTGCTAACTGAGCCGCCGTACTGCATTTAGCGACACTTAAACTGGAAAGCTGGGTTGTTGAAATAAGCACGTGGAGAAATATCTAAAATTTTAAACCTAGCGCTAGGTGGCGGAAGCCAGATCTTACGAGGAATAGATGTTGTGGTGTAATGACTGTGCGTGAGATGTTCCCGAAGGTTCTTGCCGCGTCGATATGTGATACGGGGACTATCAGAAATGACCTCAGCTAGGTCAGGGTCTGCTTGTAAAATGGACCAATGTTTCCGCAGTATATTAGATATGAGGAGAGCAGGTGTCAAAATTTCCAATGCATCTGATAGTAGAAGGGTGTTTGTCTTTGTTTGTAACTAGATGTTTGTTTCCATATAGGAGTTTGTCTCTCGAGACTGCCCTAGCTCTGGCATATGCCCTATGTAAGGTCTTTTTGGGGTATCCTCGAGCCGTAAATTTTTTAAAGAGGGTATCGCATTCTTGTTGGAAAGTTTGTTCGTCAGAGCAATTTCTCCTGGCTCTAAGGTATTATCCTATTGGTATCCCTTTTTTGAGGGCTGGTGGGTGAAAGCTCCCCCAGTGAAGGAAGCTATTTGTGGCTGTTTCCTTGCGGTAAATGTTAGTGTGGACACTCCCACCAGAGTCCAAAGAGATCTGAAGGTCAAGGAAATTGATTTGATTGGTGTGTATTTGGTGAGTGAAATGCATCCCAATGGTGTTATTATTGAGGATATCCATGAAATTAAGAAAAAGTGTCTTGTCACCATCCCAAAAAACTAGTATATCATCTATATACCTGCCCCAAAACAAAATGTGACTAGTGAAAAAAAGTAGGTTCTCATTAAAAATTAATGTGTCTTCCCACCACCCCAAAAATAAGTTGGCGTATGTGGGTGCACAAACTGTGCCCATAGCTGTGCCTTTGAGTTGGTGGTAAAATTTACCATCAAAAAGAAAATAGTTGTGCGTGAGAAGAAATTGAAGAAGAGAAATTGTGAAATTGTTGTGTGCATGAAACTGTGTACCTTTTGTGTTCAGAAAGTGCTGAACTGCTTTTAAGCCAAGCTTGTGTTTAATATTAGTGTAGAGGGACTCTACATCTATGGTGGCTATTAGTGTAGTAATGGAAACATTGATCTCTTGGATTCTGGTGAGGGTATCTTTAGTATCCTTGAGGAACGATGGTAAAGTTCTGACGAATGGGGACAAAATCTCATCGACATATATGCTTATTCCTTGAGTGAGATTGTCATTGCCCGATACAATGGGACGGGCCTGGTGTTCTTGTGGATCTTGGGTACTGCATAGAAGGTGTAAAGGATCTGCCAGGCACAGCTTCGGGGTTAACTCCCATAATTAATCAGTCAGCACCTGAATCTAAATCCCTGAGACTGACTCCAGCTTCCACCACTCAGGCTGGCAGGCTTAGGAGTGGGAGAGCCTATCGCAACCTGGCCAGACTCAGCTAGCTCCCGCCCTCGGTCTATTTAAGCCTGCCCTTCCTGTCCCTCGGTGCTTGTGATTCTTTTCGTGTGGTTTCCTGGCCCAGCTACAGCTCCTTCTATTTTGATCCTGCTCCATACAGACCCTGGCTTACTGACTACTTTTCTGCTCTTCGTTTGGTACCTCGAACACTCCTGGCTTGACTCGGCTCGTTCACCACTCTGGTTGCTCACGGTGTTGCCGTGGGCAACTGCCCCTTTCCCTTGCTTGTATTCCCTTGTATGTTTGTCGTGTTTGTCGTGCACTTACTGAGCGCAGGGACCGCCGCCCAGTTGTACCCCGTCGCCTAGGGCGGGTCGTTGCAAGTAGGCAGGGACAGAGTGGCGGGTAGACTAGGGCTCACTTGTCCGTTTCCCTACCCCCCGTCATTACATAATCACAAGCCCATACCTAGTCTACCCTGGTCCCTGACACCACTATGGACCCCCGTGAGACCCTGGCTCAGCAAATGCAGGGTCTCTCCCTACAGGTCCAGGCCCTGGCTCAGAGGGTCAACCAGCCTGATGCTACCTTGGTAGTTCCCCTCACCTCACCTCTTGAACCCCACCTCAAGTTGCCCGACCGGTTCTCAGGGGATCGGAGGGCTTTTCTCTCCTTTCGGGAGAGTTGTAGGCTTTACTTTCGTTTAAAGCCCCATTCCTCAGGTTCTGAGAGCCAGCGGGTGGGTATAATTATGTCCCGGCTCCAGGAAGGGCCCCAAGAGTGGGCCTTCTCCTTGGCTCCTGACGCCCCTGAACTTTCCTCCGTAGATTGTTTCTTTTCTGCTCTCGGACTTATTTATGACGAGACTGACAGGACTGCCTTTGCCGAGAGTCAGCTGGTGACCTTACGTCAGGGTAAGAGACCTGTTGAGGAGTATTGTTCTGACTTTAGGAAGTGGTGCGTAGCTTCTCGGTGGAATTACCCTGCCTTAAGGTGCCAGTTTAGGTTGGGTCTGTCGAATGCCCTGAAAGACCTGCTAGTTAGCTATCCCTCTTCTGACTCCCTAGACCAGGTTATGGCTTTAGCGGTACGACTTGACCGTCGTTTTAGGGAACGACAACGTGAAAGTTTATGTGTGTTCTCCTCCGACTCCCCCATGATGCCTCCCGAAGTTCCGTTGCTTCGTTCCTCCCCAAAAGACTCAGCGATACCTATGCAACTCGGGGCCTCCGTGTCCCCCCAACAACGTAGAGAATTCCGCAGGAAGAATGGTCTCTGCTTCTACTGTGGGGATGACAAGCATCAAGTGAACAACTGTCCTAAGCGTAAGAATGCAGCCAGAGAACTTCTGCGCCTAAGTGATCATCGGGGAGGTCACTTGGGCGCACAGGTATTTCCCATAAATAGGAAACGTACTAAGATCTTGCTTCCCTTTCAGGTCTCTTTTGGTGGTAGGTCTGCTACCGGCAGTGCCTTCGTGGATTCAGTGTCCTCTACTAATATCATGTCTGTGGAATTTGCTATGTCTCTTGCTATGCCTCTGATTGATTTGCCTAAACCTGTCCCGGTAGTGGGTATCGACTCCACTCCTCTTGCTAATGGTTATTTTACACAGCATACCCCTGTTTTTGAACTCCTTGTTGGCTCCATGCATTTGGAGCAGTGCTCTGTACTGTTGATGCAGGGATTATCGTACGATTTGGTTCTAGGCCTTCCCTGGTTGCAGTTGCATAATCCCACGTTTGACTGGAATACTGGGGAGCTAACCAAATGGGGTAATGAATGTTTTACGTCATGTTTTCCTGTTAATTCTATTTCTCCCCCTGAGGAGGCGAACACGCTACCCGAGTTTGTTCAGGACTTCGCTGATGTTTTCTCTAAGGAGGCCTCCGAAGTGTTACCTCCTCATAGAGAATACGATTGCACTATCGAATTGGTACCAGGAGCTAAGCTTCCTAAGGGTAGGATATTTAATCTTTCTTGTCCCGAACGTGAAGCCATGAGAGAGTATATCCAGGAATGCCTGGCCAAGGGTTACATTCGTCCCTCTACTTCTCCGGTAGGTGCTGGCTTCTTCTTCGTAGGGAAGAAGGATGGTGGTCTTAGGCCATGCATTGACTACCGTAGCCTGAATAAGGTCACGGTAAGGAACCAGTATCCCCTTCCTTTGATTCCTGATCTCTTCAATCAGGTTCAGGGGGCCCAATGGTTCTCTAAGTTGGATCTACGGGGGGCGTATAACCTTATCCGCATCAAAGAGGGGGATGAGTGGAAGACTGCGTTTAACACGCCCGAAGGCCATTTCGAATACCTCGTCATGCCCTTTGGGTTGTGTAATGCCCCTGCGGTCCTCCAGAATTTCATAAATGAGATTTTGAGAAATTACCTGGGGATATTTCTTGTAGTGTACCTTGATGACATACTGCTGTTTTCCAAGGACTGGTCCTCCCACATTGAGCATGTCAGGAAGGTGCTCCAGGTCCTTTGGGAAAACAAACTGTTTGCCAAAACCGAAAAATGTGTGTTTGGGGTACAGGAAATAAAATTTTTGGGTCAAATCCTCACTCCTCATGAATTCCGCATGGACCCCGCCAAGGTTCAGGCTGTGGCGGAATGGGTCCAACCTGCCTCCCTGAAGGCGTTACAGTGTTTTTTGGGGTTCGCTAATTATTACAGGAGATTTATTGCTAACTTCTCGGTCATCGCTAAGCCTCTTACGGGCCTCACTCGCAAAGGAGCTGATCTACTCCACTGGCCTCCTGAGGCTGTCCAGGCTTTTGAGGTCCTTAAGAGGTGCTTTATCTCGGCCCCGGTGCTGGTTCAGCCCAACCAAATGGAGCCATTTATCGTGGAAGTTGACGCATCTGAGGTGGGAGTGGGGGCTGTCTTGTCCCAGGGTACCAGGTCCCTCACCCATCTCCGCCCCTGTGCCTACTTCTCCAGGAAGTTTTCGCCAACTGAGAGTAACTATGATATTGGCAACCGCGAACTCTTAGCCATTAAATGGGCATTTGAAGAGTGGCGCCACTTCCTGGAGGGGGCTAGGCACCAGGTAACGGTCCTTACCGACCACAAGAATCTGGTTTTCCTAGAATCTGCCCGGAGGCTAAACCCGAGACAAGCTCGATGGGCGTTATTTTTTACCAGATTCAATTTTTTGGTTACCTATAGGGCTGGGTCTAAAAATATTAAGGCTGATGCACTGTCGCGTAGCTTCATGGCCAGCCCTCCTTCGGAGGAAGATCCTGCTTGTATTTTGCCTCCAGGTATAATCATTTCCTCGATCGATTCTGATTTAGTCTCTGAAATTGCTGCTGATCAAGGTTCAACTCCCGGGAACCTTCCTGAGAACAAGCTGTTTGTTCCCCTGCAATTCCGGCTAAGGGTACTTAGGGAATATCATGACTCCGCACTATCTGGTCATCCAGGCATCCTGGGTACCAAACACCTCATTACTAGAAACTATTGGTGGCCTGGGTTGCCTAAAGACGTTAAGGCCTACGTCGCCGCTTGTGAGGTTTGTGCTAGGTCCAAGACTCCCAGGTCCCGACCAGCGAGCTTACTGCGTTTGTTGCCCATTCCCCAGAGACCTTGAACACATATCTCCATGGATTTTATCACCGATTTGCCTCCATCCCAAGGCAAGTCGGTGGTGTGGGTGGTAGTAGACTGCTTCAGTAAGATGTGCCACTTTGTGCCCCTCAAGAAACTACCCAACGCCAAGACGTTGGCTACCTTGTTTGTCAAACACATCCTGCGTCTCCATGGGGTCCCTGTCAATATTGTTTCGGACAGAGGGGTACAATTTGTTTCATTGTTTTGGAGAGCCTTCTGTATGAAGTTGGAGATTGATCTGTCCTTCTCCTCTGCCTTCCATCCTGAAACCAATGGCCAAACTGAGAGGACTAATCAATCTCTAGAACAATATTTAAGGTGTTTTGTCTCTGACTGTCAATATGATTGGGTCTCATTCATTCCCCTCGCCGAATTTTCCCTTAATAACCGGGTCAGTAACTCGTCAGGGGTCTCCCCCTTTTTCTGTAATTTTGGGTTTAATCCACGGTTCTCCTCCGTTTCACCCGGTAGTTCCAACAATCCCGAGGTAGAGGTCGTTCATCGGGAACTGTGCACAGTCTGGGCCCAGGTTCAGAAGAACCTAGAGGCGTCCCAGAGCGTACAAAAAACTCAGGCTGATAGAAAACGTTCTGCTAACCCCTTGTTTATGGTCGGGGATCTGGTGTGGTTGTTGTCTAGGAACTTGTGTCTCAAGTTTCCGTCCAAGAAGTTTGCTCCCCGGTTTATTGGGCCGTATAAGGTCATTGAGGTCCTCAATCCTGTCTCCTTCCGGCTGGAGTTACCCCCGTCTTTTCGTATACACGACGTGTTTCATGCCTCCCTCCTTAAACGCTGCTCCCCGTCCTTGGCTCCCTCGAGGAGACCTCCTGTTCCCGTCCTCACCCCTGAGGGGGTGGAATTCGAGGTGGCCAAGATTGTGGACAGCAAGATGGTCCAAGGCTCCCTCCAGTACCTGGTCCATTGGAGAGGATACGGGCCCGAGGAGAGGACTTGGGTACCCGCCCGGGATATTCACGCTGGGGTATTGGTCAGGAGGTTCCACCTGCGTTTCCCCAGTAAGCCAGGTCCACTTAGAAAGGGTCCGGTGGCCCCTCATAAAAGGGGGGGGTACTGTAAAGGATCTGCCAGGCACAGCTTCGGGGTTAACTCCCATAATTAATCAGTCAGCACCTGAATCTACATCCCTGAGACTGACTCCAGCTTCCACCACTCAGGCTGGCAGGCTTAGGAGTGGGAGAGCCTATCGCAACCTGGCCAGACTCAGCTAGCTCCCGCCCTCGGTCTATTTAAGCCTGCCCTTCCTGTCCCTCGGTGCTTGTGATTCTTTTCGTGTGGCTTCCTGGCCCAGCTACAGCTCCTTCTATTTTGATCCTGCTCCATACAGACCCTGGCTTACTGACTACTCTTCTGCTCTTCGTTTGGTACCTCGCACACTCCTGGCTTGACTCGGCTCGTTCACCACTCTGGTTGCTCACGGTGTTGCCGTGGGCAACTGCCCCTTTCCCTTGCTTGTATTCCCTTGTATGTTTGTCGTGTTTGTCGTGCACTTACTGAGCGCAGGGACCGCCGCCCAGTATTACCCCGTCGCCTAGGGCGGGTCGTTGCAAGTAGGCAGGGACAGAGTGGCGGGTAGACTAGGGCTCACTTGTCCGTTTCCCTACCCCCCGTCATTACAGAAGGTGGATAAGGTAGGTTTGGCATTAAACATAAATTTATATTCATCCTGAGTGATTAGTTCTTTAGATTTGGCCTCGTTGAGAAGGAGGTCAAGTTCTAAAAGAAAGGACTCCGTGGGGTTCTTCTCTAGAATGGTATAGGTTGTTGTGTCGTCCAGTAACCTATAAACCATGGACGTGTAGTCATCTCTGTTTAGGATGACAATATTGCCACCTTTGTCAGATGATTTCAGTACGATCTCGTTATTTTTGCAGAGTGCTTCTAAGGCGATCTGTTCCATTGGACTCAAGTTGTTCCTAATTCCATACTTTTGTGTTTTAAGTTTTTTGAGTTCCGCACTAACCAGTTTGATGAAAATATCGATATGTGCAAACTGCGTGAAGGAGGGAGTCATGTGTGATTTAGTTCGTAGTGATGAGAAGGGGCCTGTGGCTGTGTTAACTCTATATTCATTTTCATTTGCTAGATCCTCTAAAGTTCGGTGTGGTCAAGCTGGTGAGTGTTGGTATTGATCTTGAAGTATTTGTGCAGAGCTAATTTTCTTGCAAAGAGATGGATGTCTTTGGTCCAGGTGAACTCATCAAATGCAAAAGTGGGGGTATAGGATAGACCCTTGCATAGGAGTGTTTTCTGATGTGAGCTCAGCTGGACGGACGACAGATTGCAAATTTGCATATTGTCAGAGGTTTGATTGCCTACTTTGGTTATTTTGTCTGGTTCCAGGGTGTTTGGTGTATTCCTAAAAAAGGAAACGCATTTGGAGGGCCTGTTAGGAAAGAGCCTGTATTCGCTGTAGTAGTAGTAGTGTTTTTCCCTGTGACATCTGCATTGATCCCCATCTGGGATGGAGTTGTTGGTATATTTAGTGTTGATGGCATATTTGTCGTCTTGGATGAGGATGAAGAACGTGTGAAGGAAGACACTGAGAAGGGCATGGAGGTGATCGTTTGTTGTCCACTGTAACCAGAGCATGTTGTATTGGTTTTGTTTGTAATGGTGTATGTTCTCTTAGAGGGGTTATATTTATTCATTTTAATTTTACGTTTGGCTCCTAGTCTATTGTCAGCAGAAGGCGGTTTGGGTTCGTCAGTACCAGAGACGTCTGATTCAGAGATATCTTCAGGTCTATAGGTACGATTCTGGAGAGGAGGATTGCGAATACGGTAGGTGTATGCCTGGCCGGTATCGAAATCTCTACGGTCCCTTTATATACTTGCGGTGTTTTCTTTCTTTGATTTCTTTTTGTAAATGTTCTATGTTTTTTTGTAATCTAATTTCGCAATCCGCAAAGTCTGGCTCGGTATTGAATTTGTATATCACTGATTTATTTTTCTAACTGTGCACTTATCTTGCCGAAGTCTCTTTTTTCGAAATCAAGCAGGTAATGTAGCATACGTAAAGAGCTTTCAGTTAATAGCTGTTCCCAACCCTGAGTGAACGTGTTGTCGTTGCGATATGCGTTGGGAATTATGTTTATACGTAGCCCTCTGTAGATAATCTTCTGCTGAATATACTAGTATATCATATATCATATGAAGCTTTACAACTCCGCCTGTGTCCTCTGAGTGAGGTTAGAGGTGGACTGGGACACGGGAGGAAGCTTTAGGCCGTGCTCACGTGTTTAGGATTTGAGGCATGGATTCCACTCCCGTATTCTGACGTTTATCAGAGATGTATGTTAGGCCTCGTTCACATCTGATTTGGGTTCTCAGGGGCCTCCGTCGCAGATCCGGCAAAGATTACCGGAAACAATAGCGCATTCTACGCTTTTTATAATCACGGGTACCCCAATGGAAAACCGAAGGAACCTGTTAAAGTAAATGGGTTCTGGTGGCCGCCGGCGGTGTCCCTTGTGCAACGGAACCGTTGCTTCCGTTATTTCCTTGCTGTTCCTCTTGTGAAGCAGAACTACGGAACACACTGACGCAGGTGTGAATGTAGCCTAAATTCCGTGTTCTATTCACACTCACAGGAAAATATTCACACTGAATAATGAAGGAATAATGCTGCAGATTTTAAAATCTATTGCCACAGGGTCTGTGCTGAAGATGGAATAGCTCCAATGATTACAATGGGGTAATCTGCGTGCGGATCTGCTTCCTGGTAGAAATCCGAGTTGTGGATTTCTGCCATTGGTTTTCCAAAAAAAATAAATAAATAAATAAATAAATATCCATATACATATCTGTGCAGTGTGAGGCTGGGTTCACACAACCTATTTTCAGGCGTAAACGAGGCACATTATGCCTCCTTTTACGCCTGAAAATAGGGCTACAATATGTCGGCAAACATCTGCCCATTCATTTGAATGGGTTTGCCGACGTATTGTGCAGACGACCTGTACATGACAGCTGTCAAACGACGACGCGTAAATGGACTGCCTCGGCAAAGAAGTGCAGGGCACTTCTTTGCCACATAATTTGATCTGTTCTTCATTGAACTCAATGAAGAACAGCTCAAGATATACGAGCGTCACAGACGGCTCGCAAAATGCGAGGAGGAGCATTTACGTGTGAAACGAGGCAGCTGTTAACAGTCTGTCTTTCACACGTAAATGCCTCTCATCGTGTGAACATACCCTGAACGTGGTCTTATACTGGTCATACACATTACATAGCTGTCAGCCAAATTTTTGTGTGACCAAAATCAATTCCTCCGACCCCCCCCCCACCATACACATGCATTCTGTGTTCGCCAAGCGTGCATGTATTCTGAGTGCAGAGAGGGGAATGTTCCACTGCCAGACACCTCTGATGCCGCTTATCCACCCTGAGAACAAAAGGATCGGGCATGTTGAAAACCAACGGCAGATGTGGAGGAAGAGCCGGGAGGTCTCCATACGTTGTTATGGGGACTGTGAAGGATGGTACATGGGGTTTAGACGCAGCAGAAGTTTGACAGGTTAAGCTATATCATTGATCAGACAGACATTGGGAATGTGACGATGGCGGAAGGAATAAATTGATGACTGCAAATAAGTCATGAAGATATAATACGTGATGCGAGGTTATATAATCGCCATTCACATACACTTCTGACTTTTAGTTACTTGTGTCAGCGCTGTCTTATATTGTCACTGGCGAGGTGCAGTAGTGTGAAAGTTCCGGCAACCTCCATGACTACTGCAGGGAGGGCGCTGGTCGTTTTTAGGCGATCCTATGGGAGAATAATCTTCGGTCCTGACGTCGTATCCATAGGGGCTGTCTCACTGGATATATAGCTTGTTTCTATGCATGGCGCAACTTTAGTGACTTCCAAACACGTCTGATGCCGCTTATCTCCGAAAAAACAATGTCGTTTTGAAATTCAGCCTGTTTCCCCAAAAGGTGGTAGTGGGGGACAGTTGGACTCTCTCCTCATAGACCAGATATTGTTTGCTGATCCTGTCAGTCCGCGGGATCCAAGTCATGTAGAGTTTTGTCTGCTGTTTGTAATGTACATTTATTAAAAAAAAAAAAAAAAGTGTCTGTTTCTCTGGGACTGTAACATTGATGGCTTATCCTCTGCATAGGCCTTTAATGTTTGATCAGTCGGGATCTGACCTTTGGGGTCGCTGCCAATCCACAATATACCATCAATGAAGTCCCGGAGAACCCCTTTAATCAAAGGTGAAGCATAGAAAGGGGCACTGGCGTAGCTATAGGGGTCGCAGCGGTCGCAATTGCGACCGGGCCCCGAAGCCAGGGGGGCCCACGGTCCCCCGCACCACATCAATAAAAAGTTTCTATAGTAACTCGGGCCGCGGGCCCCTGTTACTATAGTAACATACTTTACTTACCTTCCTGGTTCCGGATCGCAGCGGAGGTCCTGACGTCAGGCGCTGTGCGCAGCGCATGACGTCACAGCGCTATGCCGCCGCGCACAGCATCGAGACTACAGAACTCCCGCCGCGGCCGAAGAGGAAGGTAAGGTTAGCCCTGACTGGCGGGGTCCGACTCCCGGGACCCGCCAATCAGCTGTTTTGAAGGGGCCGCAGCACTCGTACGAGAGCTGCTCCCCTTCATTCCTGTCACTTCATTCCGGTCACACTGTGAATCGGTGTCGGCGATTCACAGTATGGGCGAGTAGTGAAATGAAGGGGAAGCAGCTCTCGTACGAGTGCTGCGGCCCCTTCAAAACAGCTGATTTGCGGGTCCCGGGCGACACATCAGCTATTGATGGCCTATCCTGTGGATAGGCCATCAATGTTTAGGGACTGCACAACCCCTAAGCCTACGATGTATCAGGCTTAGGGGGCCCATGAGACAGGATCACAGATTGTGTGATCCTGTCTGCTGGGCCCTGTATCTAAGCCAATCACATGGTAGGCTTAGATACATGGCCCATGCGTGATCCTGTCTGCTGGGCCCTGTATCTAAGCCTACCACACTGTAGGTTTAGATACAGGGCCCCAGCACACAGTAATCTTATACTGTATAAGATTACTGTCTGCTGGACCCTGTATCTAAGCCTACCTTGTGGTAGGCTTAGATACAGGGTCCCACAGACAGCATCACACATGGGCCCTGTAGCTAAGCCTTAGGGTATGTGCACAGACACTAATTACGTCCGTAATTGACGGACGTATTTCGGCCGCAAGTACCGGACCGAACACAGTGCAGGGAGCCGGACTCCTAGCATTATAGTTATGTACGATGCTAGGAGTCCCTGGCTCGCTGCAGGACAACTGTCACGTACTGAAAACATGTTTTCAGTACGGGACAGTTGTCCGGCAGCGAGGCAGGGACTCCTAGCGTCGTACATAAGTATAATGCTAGGAGCCCGGCTCCCTGCACTGTGTTTGGTCCAGTACTTGCGGCCGAAATACGTCCGTCAATTACGGACGTAATTAGTGTGTGTGCACATACCCTAACACACGTGTTACTAATCATTTTTTGTGTGTTTTCTTACAGGTTCGGTCGTTGGACTACGGCGGATTCCAGGACTACTTCGATGACAGCTTTTTTTTTTATTAATAAAATGGTTAATGAGGGTTGTGTGAGTTTTTTTTTTTATTTCAATAAAATATTTTTTCTATGTCTTTGTGTTTTTTTTTTAAACTATATTACTACCGCCTTAGTAATGGCCGCCGGCTGATTGACAGCATCCATTGCTAAGGCGGGGCTTAGTGTTAGCGGATGCAGAGGCTAACACTAACCCCCTTTATTACCCCGGTACCCACCGCCACCAGGGGTGCTGGGAAGAGCCGGGTACGATCCAGTACCTGACCATCTGTAGTGATGGTCGGCCACTGGGGTGGCCGCAGGCTGGTATTATCAGGAGGGGAAAGGCCAAAAACAGTGGCCCTTCCCATCCTGGTAATGCTGCCTGCTGCTGCTTTATTGTATCTGGCTGGTTATGAAAATGGGGGGGACCCCACGTCATTTAAAAATAAAAAAATAATTGGAAAGAACGATGTCGGGTCCCCCCCAATTTTCATAACCAGCCAGATACAACACAGCAGCAGCAGGCAGCATTACCAGGGTGGTAGGTGCCACTGTTTTTGGCCTTCCCCAGCCTAATACTACCAGCCTGCGGCCACCCCGGTGCCTGCCCCTCACTACAGATGGTCGGGTACTGGTTTGTACCCGGCTCTTCCCAGTACCCCTGGTGGCGGTGGGTACCGGGGTAATAATGGGGGTTAGTGTAGCCTCTGCATCGGCTAACATTAAGCCTCGCCTTAGTAATGGAGGTTGTCAATCAGCCAGCGGCCATTACTAAGGCGGTGATAATAAAGTTTAAAAAGATACAAGCACATAGAAAAAACACAACCCTCATTAACCATTTTATTGAGAATAAAAAAAACGCCGTCATTGAAGTCCTCGAATCCGAAGTCCAACAACCGAACCTGTAAAAAAAACACAAACACAAAAATAATCAGTAACACATAAAGAAGCAAAATTATTATTCTTACCTATCCTGGGTCCAGCGCTGGAGCCGCAATGTCAGCGAGCGGGGCCCTGTATCTAATCCTATCATGTGTGATACAGTCTGCTGAGCTGTGTATCTAATCCAATGATGTATGATACTGTCTGCTGGGCCCTATATCTAATCCGATCATGTGTGATACTGTCTGCTGAGCCACTGTATCTAATCCTATCATGTGTGATACTGTCTGCTGAGCTGTGTATCTAATCCTATCATGTGTGATACTCTCTGCTGAGCCCTGTATCTAATCCTATCATGCGTGATACTGTCTGCTGAGCCACTGTATCTAATCCTATCATGTGTGGTACTGTCTGCTGAGCCACTGTATCTAATCCTATCATGTGTGATACTGTCTGCTGAGCCACTGTATCTAATCCTATCATGTGTGGTACTGTCTGCTGAGCCACTGTATCTAATCCTATCATGTGTGGTACTGTCTGCTGAGCTGTGTATCTAATCCTATCATGTGTGATACTGCCTTCTGAGCCACTGTATCTAATCCTATCATGTGTGATACTGTCTGCTCAGCCACTGTATCTAATCCTATCCATAGTTTATAGGGTCGTAGTGCTATAGATATTCTATGCTGTCTCATATACACACTTTTTTGGGGGGCGGACACATATGTATTGGGGCTATTTCCCGGACATTTTAAGCCCTGAGGGTATGTTCACACGGCAGCGTCCGTTACGGCTGAAATTACTGTGCTGTCTTCAGGAGAAAACAGCACCGTAATTTCAGCCGTAATGGCATGTGCAGGCGTCTTTTGCTGCGTCCATTACGGAAGTAACTGAAGCTGGTTTTCCATGGAGTCCATGGAAAACGGCTCCATTTACGTCTGAAGAAGTGACAGGCACTTTTTTACGCGCCACCTTTTGACAGCGACGCGTAAAAAAAAATGACCGTCGGCACAGAACATCGTAAGACCCATTCAAATGAATGGGCAGATGTTTGCCGACGCTTTTGAGCCGCATTTTCGGACGTAATTCAATGCTAAAACGCCCGAATTACGTCCGTAAATAGTGTGTGTGAACCCAGCCTTAGTGACGCCCCGGCTGCTAGTGCTGCATTGTTGGGTCACTTAGGAGACCCAGCGATGCAGCTGAAAGCGGACCGTCGGCCATGAGAAGTTTGCGGGGGGGGGGGCCCAGTAAGAATTTTTGCATCGGGGCCCATGAGCCTCTAGCTACGCCCCTGGAAAGGGGGAATGTGCCCACAGGCAGGACTGACCTGGAGCATATTGTATCTCATTCTGTACAACTGCCAGGCCCGCTGCCGTGAGTATTACCTGCAGTTTATATACCAGGCTGGCAATCTGTATAATTATGGGTACATTCAGGCAGTGTTATCTAGGACAGTGTACATGCCATATGCCCGGTTCTCCAGTCTTTGTATATATAGATGTCACTGGATCCTCATGTAATCTTAGTGACTCATGTCCTGTAATTCCGCATTTTCTTGCCGTCTGTCACTTGTATATAATTGTCATGTCGTTTACACAGCCATCGGGTAGCTCTAACTTTCCCAGTACCTGCATATATATATATATTTATTTTTTTAAATAAAATTGTGTATTGGTGTGATTGGTGCAACTTTGTAATTATGTTTTATTTCCAATTATTTTTACTTTGAGATACAGCTGCTTTGTATTCTGTATACAGAGCAGCTGTATAGTGCACGGAGACATCAATGTGTCAGGTCAGCGGCACTGACTGGTTCAAGACCCGCGGCACTGACTGGTACAGCGTCAGCGGGATACACGCAGCATCGAGCTCTAATCGATCACATCCACGTTCATAATTAGATGTGATCAATAACAGGTGGATCCTGTGTGTCGGACACGCACAGGTCCCGCTGTCACAGAATCAGTCAGTCCCGCTGAGCTGACTGATATAGGTTTCAGCGATAGATACAGCTGCTCTGTATACAGGATACAAAGCAGCTGTATCTCAAAAAAGTTAAATATTTTTTTTAATAAAATGGAATTACAAAGTTGCACGGATCACACTGATACAAAAAATATTGTTTTCAATTGTGTGCATAAGTAGTGGAGATCAGTGGTGGGGTTATTGGATACAGCTACTTATCTCCGGCTCTAGAGATGACTCATGACCTGAGAAGGAGCTGGGTTAAGATTGCCGCTTGGTGGCAGTGACAGGTAGTTGAGATTTGTAGCTGAGAAATGTACAATTGTAGTGCAATATTTTGAAAGGGTAACTAGACTTTAAAAAAAAAATGTTGACATGTCAGAAGAGTTGATTGGTGGGGGTTTGAGCACGCAGACCGATCGCTAAAACAAAGCAGCAGAAACGCTCGGGTGAATGATGTGCCGCTTCGTTTCTGATCGTCTGTCCTCGGAAAGCTGAGCAAGCGGTGTATGGACTCATAGACTTTCTATTGAGCACGTACACCACTACGAGGAAAGCCGATCGGAAACGAAGCCGCACAGTGCAAACCCAAGAGCCGCTTCACATCAGCGTTCGCTTTACGTTCAGGGCTTCTGTCGGAGGAATCCGTTTTGGAACCACGCAACGGAAAGTTAAACGGAAGCCATAGCTTCCGTTTGCATCACCATTGATATCATTGGTGATGGAAAAATTGCTAATGGTTTCCATTTGTCACCGTTCCAACAGGTTTCCGTTTTTTCGACGGAATCCATAGCGCAGTCGTCAATGTGGTTTCTGCGTGTGACCAGTGTTTCTCCTCTGCCAGCTATTCCTGGTTTCATTTTGTTTATTTTTTTTTCCCCTTCGTTTCTTTCGCAACTAATCGGTGAAAAATAGCCGGCAGACGGGAGTTTGCATGCTGCCCGTTTTTGTTTTTTTCACGCACCCATAGGCTTTAAGGCTAAATGCACAGGTTGTGGAATTTGGTTCAGAAAATCTGCAGGTAATTCCGCAAGTGAAATCACCTAATAGTGCGGTTTTTTTAAATTCGTTTTTAGGTGCGGTTTTTACAATTTGATGCGGACATAGGTGTTTTTATGCTGCTGATTTTGATAGGCTTATTTAAAGCTAGACAGACCCAATTCACAAGGGGAAACGCAAGATAAGGTCATACGGCGGATTTTAAAATACGCACCGCAGGTTTTTTCACGTGCAAAAAAAAAACCGTAACGTGTCAATGAGATTTCTTGAATTCTCATTTACTTTGCTGGTACTGTATTACGCTGCGGCAAATTCGCACCCAATATGCGTCATGTGCATTTGGCCTAAGGCCTTATTTGCACAAATCCGTTTTGCAGCTCAGAATCTCCAGTTATGGTCTATGGGTGCGCAATAAAAACAGACCGCGCACATCCATGTACCGTCTGGATCGCTTGCTAAAGAAATGCAGGGAAAAGGTTAAACCGGGAAGGGCTTACAGAGGAGAGAAAAAATGACACACCGACCGTCATATGCAGGAAAAATGGTCTGTTTTTTTGCAATCGCAATTTGTGCGCGCTTGTGTGAATAAGCCCCAACTGGCAAGTCTGTAAAAATGGCCTAGAATAGGACACGCTGTGAACTTCTCACTATGGACACCAGAACGGATGTGTGTGAATAGCCCCATTGACTTGTGTGCAGCCAGTTCTTAAAACCGCAGTACACGGATGGGAAACTTGTTAGTGTGAATGCAGCCTAAATCCATCCTAGATCACAGCGCTCCATGGTGAACCGAGCAAGACAAACGACAGGGTTTCCAGGAATATCCATTTATGGCCAATATTAGGATCGAGGTGCGACTGGTGGGGGATCTACGTTTTGTCTGTGTGATATTGTATATATTATATGTTTCTCCTGCTGCCTGAATTGCTAGAACCTAGAACCTGTGCGACACGGGGAGGCAGTCTGCAGAAAAATAAAATCTATTTTTTTAGTTGAGTATTCACTTTTACATTATTGTGCACATCAATAAACTTTTCAGCCTCCGCTTTCTCCCCATTTTCTCCTGCTTTCCACAGTAATGGATTAGGGCATGGTGTATTGGGAATAAGCGTGTGAGCGCTGTGTGAACATGGTCTAACTTATTATTCCAATTTTTCTCATGTGCAGAAGGATGAAGCGTTGCAAAGATGAGAGAAGCCGACAAAACTGACGCCATGAAGCCTCAAGACCGGTACGGGGAGTTCCTTCATAGAGTTTCACTTATGTGATGCAGTGATATTCGGTGACTCGTTCTGGCCGTCATACAATCGTGACAATGTTATGGCATGATTCATGTCATTCTCCTGAATGCTCTTATAAATGGATGCCACTTATATAATAACCTGACAATGATTGGATGATGACTACTAGCCGTAATTCACTATTGCGGAAGGAGATTTCCTGGCAGTGGGTAAGATTGCAGTGTAGGTTTGACGTATCGTACGCCAAATGTATCAATAGGACCCCATTGATCGATATGTACCAAAAGAGGCTCCTTTTGGGATTTATGTGTTGGCATACCCCGTTTTTTTGTTTTGTTTTTTCTGTATGGCATACTGTCGTTGACAATCGGAGGCATCCAGTAAAATAAAGTATACCGCGCAGTATAGGAGGACAGCGGTTCTATTTTCTACAGCTGCCGTGTTTTTGGCATCCATAAAAAAATTTCATTTTTAAATAAGAATTGTCATTCCTTGGTGACCACCACAGCCCGGATTAGGGCGCACGTTTTATTCTGCTCTGTTGGTTGACAACTGCGAACATGCTGCGTTTATTGTGCTATCCGTCTAAATCACGGTTCTGTTTTATTTGTATTGTTCCAGAGTTTTCAGGATGAGGGGGAGGAGCAGCGAGAGGAAACGGTGCGACTCCTTTGTGAACAGCTTGTTTGAAGAAGCAGGAGACGCAGGCGTCATTAACGCTTCACCGGAAGATGAGGTATGTTATGTCATTGTAGGGATGTCACGATACCAGAATTTGGACTTCGATACCGATACTTCGTTTAGTATTGCGATTTCAATACCAATTCGATACTTTGTCAACAATAATAAAAAAATAAAAATATAAAAAAAAGTTCAATTTTCTGATGTGAGGCGCGAGGTGTGATGATGAATTTAACCTCCACGTGCCTCCCATTAATAGTAATTAACCCCATCATGTGTCTCAGTCATAATGGGTTAATATGTAAGGTACATGATGGGGTTAATTACTATTAATGTGAGGCACATGGAGGGTAAATTCATCATTGCACCTCGAGCCCCACAATAAGTGATAGAAAGCAGTTTTTATTTTATTTTTTTACAGCGTACACATCATAAATGATGAGAAAATTGTTGTGCAGGTTATTACGGCCGCGCCAATACTGAATATGTGTATTTTATGTATTGAGACTTATACACACATTTTTTACAATAAACATTAAAATATTTTTATTTAACATTACTTTGTTTTTACTTTATTTTTTAAACTTTAATGTACTGGCATATATCTATATACTGATAGTAATGTACCGGTATATATCTATATTACAGTACATTAGCTGATACTGATAGTACACAGGCAGTTGTTAGGGCGTACTTAGGTATGTCCTAACAGGAAATATGGTAGGACAGCCCAGGGGTCCTTCAATGGACCCTGGGCCGTCTGCCCATATATGGTATGTCCCTCAATCGCGTCACAGGAATTCCCTGTGACGCGATCCAAGGGGCATCCACCCTTCGCATTTTCCCCTGAATACTGCAGTCCGCTGTGATCGCAGCATTCACGGGAATAACGGCGGAGATTAGAGGTTTCTCTGATCTCCGCCAGCGGGACTGTGGCTGTGTAATACAGCCATTGCCCCGCTCCTGACAGGAAGTGCGTGCGCGGTCAGCATGAGGTGATGCGGCCGGCGCTGCACTAATGAGCGGCGGTTCAGGCACTGAGGACAGAACATGGGGTGTTTTGCGGTGGTGCGCCCGCCATGTTCTGTTTCAGTGCCGGCGCTCATTAGTGCAGCGCCGGCCGCATCGCATCATCCTGACCCCGCGCACTTGTTATCAGGACTCAGGAGCGCGGCAATGACTGTATCACACATCCGCAGCCCCGCTCTCATACATTCATGTGTTACTATACTGAGCTGGGCGGCCGCACAGCCAAGTATTGAAATATATGAAATAATGGTATCTACAGTTTGGGGATGCAGAGTATCAAAACCTTATCGAAGTTTGTATGCATCGTGCATCTCTAGGTCATTGTGGGGATATGTCTGCCGCTTATTAGCCGTAATGTATACTGGGATTTTTCTCGCTTTTTCTTGCACAGAGCATTACCTAGAATGGTGACTATTTCTTTAAAAAATACACGTCTTCAAAACGTATTACTGTGGATTGCCCATTAGGTCCGCACATAAATTATAGCCCTATTGTAAATCAATATAGCTAATCCGTGTCAATGACGAGCCTTTTGTAGATTGTAAAATATATAATATACCCCATTCACATGTATTGCTGGCGGAATGTTCGTGGTTTCGGTCAGTGTTTAGACTCCGAATCCATGCCTAAATCTCGACAGAATCCTGAAAGTGTGAACATGGCCTACTGGGGTATTTGTTTGCTTAACTTGGTGGTTTTTCTCTTTTCAGGCAGAGGTTATCATCAAGATGTGGAAGAATGGGTTTACAATCAATGACGGCCAGCTCAGGGACTATACAGATGCTGCAAATCGTCAATTTATGGACTCCATGAGGAAAGGGTAAGTGCAGCCTAATACAGTGCTCAGAGATCAGACCTTGCGTAGTGGTGTCCAGTCGTGCCGCGTAACGCCTAACCGGCTCCTCCGCCTAACCGGGCGTATGTAAATAAAGCCTAATCCATATACAGTGACTTTCTTGATCCGGCATCCGATAAAGGATAGTTTGATAATCTGGCACTTGTTTCCAGCACACAACTGCAGTATTAGGTTTGATTTCTTCAGGCCAGAAGCAGAAGACTGAGCAAAAATAACCAATCAGGAAAATTATTAGAAAACAAAGTTCTAGTATGAGTTTTGGAACATTTTCGGAGAAACTCCGCAGTAAGAAGAGAAGGCAGGAGAGATCTTGAACAGTGGGTTATTGATTTGTGGTGACATGAGATCACATCGTCCATACACTGCTGTACATATATCTTTACATTGGGCTCCATGGATTATGTAATATGCTATACACATTTTATGTCTTTGGTTTGTTACCTTGGCGTCACACAAGGTGAATTGATGTCTTATATTCTTCTTTTATCAGGGAGCTCCCACCAGAGTTGCACAAGACCTTCGCAAAGAAAGAATTGTCAGTTAATGTTGAAGACAGAAAAAGTGAACATTACTTTATAAGAAAGAAGCATGTGGACCCGTTCTCCGGAGAGGGTCACCGCCTGGGAAGGTGAGGATTGTACAAGGCCCTGTGTACTTCTGTCTATGGGGATCGTTCATAGTGCACATGACTGCTGTGACTTTATCATCCATGGTGGTTAGACATTAAAGGGGTTGTCACAAGCGTAAATATTATCCTCTAACCACTACATAGGTGATAACCTGCCGCTCGGTGGGGGACCGACCACTCATGAGATTGGGGGTCCCGTTCCTCTGAATCAATGAAGCTGCAGGTTGAGCATATGCACTGCTGTTTTATCCACTAACTGGGACTGTCAGTGATGGAGTACAGTGCTCGACTATTTCCTGAAGTGCCATAGAGAATGGAGCAGCTGGGCGCATGCTCGACCTGCCGCTCCATTCATTCGAAGAAATGGGACCTCCATTCTCATGATCGGTGGAGGTGCCACGGTCGGACCTTCGCCGATCAGCGTGTTATCACCTATTCTGTGGCTAGGATAGAACATATAATCTTGGAACAACCTCTTTAAAGAGGCTCTGTCACCACATTATAAGTGGCCTATCATGTACATGATGTGATCGGCGCTGTAATGTAGATTACATCAGTGTTTTTTATTTAGAAAAACGATCATTTTTGACGGCGTTATGACCGCTTTTAGCTTTATTCTAATGAGTTGCTTAATGGACAACTGGGCGTGTTTTACTTTTTGACCAAGTGGGCATTATGGAGAGAAGTCTATGACGCTGACCAATCAGTGACCAATCCGCGTCATACACTTCTCCCCATTCATTTACACAGCACATAGCTATATCGCTATGTGCAGACACACACATACACACACACACACACACACACACATACACATACACACACACGTTACTGCAGTGTCCTGACAATGAATATACATTACCTCCGGCCAGGACGTCATGTCTAGTCACAATCCTGACACTTCTGTAGCGTCTCTGATATTTACAGCAAGGCAAGCGTAATCTCGTTTTAAATGACAGGTTGCATCGTAAATATCAGACGCTACAGAAGTGACAGGATTCTGAATAGACATGACGTCCTGGCTGGAGGTAATGAATATTCATTGTCAGGACACTGCAGTAACGTTATAGTGTGTTTGTGGCTGCACATAGAGATATAGATATATCGCTATCTGCAGTGTAAATGAATGGAGAGAAGTGTATGACGCTGATTGGTCACTGATTGGTCAGCGTCATACACTTCTCTCCACAACGCCCACTTGGTCAAAAAGTAAAACACGCCCAGTTGTCCATTAAGAAACTCATTAGCATAAATCTAAAATGAGTCATAACTCCGTCAAAAATAATCGTTTTTCTAAATAAAAAACACTGCTGTAATCTACATTACAGCGCCGATCACATCATGTACAATATAGGCCACTTATAATGTGGTGACAGAGCCTCTTTAAGGAGGTCATATGTGTGTTTAGGACATGGGCAGATGTACTTCTAATGATTTAACCACATCCATGGTTTCTTGCACGGTCACATGACCACAATTTATCTCCGGCCGTAATGTTTTGTATTTGGAAGTTTGTTCGCAAGTTTGTGGTTTTTAATTTTCTGGTCATTTTTTATTTATTTTTAAATCCTTTAAAAACGTATTACTTTACTGTAGGGTTGACTTTATCCTATGTTATGTACATCTAGGCAAACATGGACTGGGGAAGCCCTATTAACCTGTTATAACTCCTGACACTACTGTAATTGGCGCAGTCGTGTCACTGTATTAGATCAGCTGGTCAATCAATATTTAATTGTCTTATCGGTGCATAAAGTGATATCATAGAGAAGTCTGGAAAGAAAGTGAATCTATTCTGAGGTCTTTACTTTTCTTCTCTCAGTGCAACCCCAAAAGTCATTACCAAAGCAAATGGTTTGGAGGATGGAGGTGAACAAAGTCTCCCGAGTGTTGAGCTGAAGGCTGGGGAGCCTCTGACCAACGTCAAGATCTGGCTCGCTGATGGCAAGAGGATCGTTCAGAAATTTAACACTACACACAGGTAATCCAGAAATGCCGTTTTATTACGCGTGTGTGTGTGTGTGTGTGTGTGTGTGTGTGTGTGTGTGTGTGTGTGTGTGTGTGTATATCAAACATCAACTGCCCATGAATAGGCGGCGTTACATACTAAAGGGAATTTTTAATACAAGACCTCACCCTGAAGATGTGTACATGCAATTTAATTAATATTACATTTAAAGTAAAGCTCTAACTTTGGCTGTGTTCCAGAGGTAGGACCTTCACATGTCGGGAGAAAGTGGTTCCTCCTAACCGCCGTTTCACGTGACAAGGTGGCCACATCCAGGTGGAGACTTGGTATATACTTATTTATTGCATACCCCCGCACCTATTCACTTAATTTCCACTCACTCCTACAGGAGTTCAGGAAACAGCGCAGCAAAATGTGCTTGGCTGTTTCTAGGAAAAACCCGACCACCTCATCAGTGGCTGGAGCCCAACGGCAGAAGATAGGACTGGGTCCTATAGAGATAGGTGCGCGTCCCACCTCTAGGACCTGCATATAGCGGTGTCAGTGCGTAAAACTACACAGCGTATACACCCTGGTTGCCACTATGAATTCCATCCGAAAAGCCACGCCAAATTGTGGTGCGGTTTTTCAGGCCCCATGTTAGCTGCGGAAATCCTGCAGCAGTAAAAAAATAAATAAAAAAAAAATGAATAAACTTAAACGTACAAGCCCATAGTCATGGCGACTTAACTCTCTCTCTATCTTCTGAGCATAGCCCAGCCTCCTGTGATGCTATAGTCCATGTGACTGTTGCAGCAGTCACATGGGATGGAACGTCATGCCAGGATGAATGGCTGCGCTCAGAAGAGGATCGCCCTGCTAGTACTACTGCAGGGGGGTAAGTATGAGCTTTATTTATTAGATTCAAATTAAATACAAATTTATTTTGTTTTCATTTGCGATTTTTGTGGCTGAATCGCAGCGTTTCCACGGGATAAGTCGCACTACATAGGACTTTGTTGCAGGTTTTACCACTCAAATGAATTCTATCGAGAAACCCTTCAACAGAAGATCAGCGATTCCACAGCATAAATTGGCGTGCTGCGGCATCAAACTTTTTTTTTTTTCTTCTTCTGGACTAGTTTTTTTAATTTTATTTTTTTCCCCCTCGTTGTGAGGATGAGATTTTAAATCGCTCCTACTCTGCTACTGTAATGAAATCTGTTGCGGAAAATCTGCAGTGTTTATGCTACGTGTTCCTAGCCTTAGGCCTTATTCACACAAGTGTATTTCACGTCCGTGTTACGCGCGTTAACACAACGAATGTCACGAACCTATGCAATTCAATGGGGCCATTCAGTGTTTTTCATGTGTCTTCTGCGTGAAACTCACTGCATGTCCTGTTGTGTGTTTTTTGCGCATCACTTATCCATTGAAGTCAATGGGTGCGTGAAAAAAATGGACAGCACACGGACGTCATACATGTGCTGTGCGTGATTCACGCAACAGTTGCTGAAGAAATGATGAGAAAAAGCCACCGCCTTCTGTTTATTTTGCTGACGTACGAAACGTGTGACATATGGATGACGTACGTGCGTAAAAAAAATGCGTACACGGATGTCACACGGAACTGCAACGCAAGAAAAACGCTCTGTTTTTTTAAGCACGCAAAACTGACACCTTCGTGTGAATAAGGTGTTAATGAGTCCATCAGACCCACAGAGGTTTGCGTTTTTCCCATTTTTCTACTGCTTTTCTTTTGGGGCAAAAACACAGCGGCCAGATGTTACGTTAAAGTCTAGTAAAATATAGAAAACACTACATACAAAGCATTCATGCTGGACCGGGAGGAGATGACCGTAACGGCCTGTGATCTTTCTTTTTTTTTTTTAAACTCGTTTTATTAAAAGGAACTGTCAGAGTCAAACCATCACATACATCAGGATAACATTATACACTCAATAGTACATATGTCAGAAACATCATTACATACAGAAGGGATACTCGCAGGTACCCATGGTATTAAACCGTGGTTCGCAGACCACATATACATAATACAGATCAATCAAACATTCTATCAAAACTTTTAATCTTGTACATCACTATAGTATTAATATGCCCCCAGTTCGATATTCTACCCTAACGCGCACATCCTCCTCGTATGGCCTAAAGCGAAGCACCTGGAAGTGTCCTCCTCCCGACTCCTTTACCCGCTCCCGCCCCCAGCTTGAATCAGAGCAGCTGATAGCCCTTGGACTGTACAGTGACTGAGGTTCGATGAGCACCACCCATTCCAGATCAAATCAAATTTAGCCGGTTTCCCCCGGTGTTTATACACTATTTTCTCAAATGGAAGTATGTCATTGACTAATTTACGCCATTGCGCTACTGTCGGGGCCCTATCCGCCATCCATCTCATGGCCACCGCCTTTCTTGCCATGAATAGTGTTTCTCTGAGGAAAGTCCTCTCATATATCGACCATTGTTCCTCATTGAGCAGTCCCAGCAGACACACCTCCGGGCTGCAAGGTATCGTCCTCCCCAATACTGCTGTCAATACTGCAACCACCTCCTCCCAAAAGCTAAGAATCCAGTGACAACCCCATATTAGGTGAATAAAATCAGCCCGTGTCTCTCCGCACCTATGACATTGTGAGGACGCCATTCTTCCCATACGATGTAGTCTTATGGGTGTCAAATAACATTGGTGGATAATGAACATTAGTGCACGCCACTTATCCTCCGCCACCAGGGGCTCCACTCGCATTTTAGCCTCCAGTAGAAAATAATAAATTTGAGAAATGGCTCCACGTGTAGACGGCGTGCTCAACCTCACCACCAAATCACAGCTAGAATACCTCACGGAGTTCAGTGGAAATTGTGCTAATAGAGCATGATGGAGTTGTATGCAATATAATTCATCCCCCGGTGGTATATTGAATGCTGCCCGAATCTCACTCACCGTCATGACCGTCCCGTCTTCCGTTAGTAACTGTGACAAAGCAACTACCCCTCTAGAGGACCAGTAACGTTTTCCCACCATCCCGTGCAAATGTGAAAAACTCGGATTGTCCCACAGCGGGTTCTCCACCACCACCCCCACAACCCCCAAGAGCTCTTTAGCCTGTTGCCAAACTCGTCTGGCCAACTTATGCAAGGGTAACAGGGAGCGGTGTCTAAAATCATGCGGCTCCAATATCGGCCAAAGGGTTTTCAAGCCCAACACCCTGGCTAGATGACACTCAGCATTGGTCGTTAGGGGTGGGGGGGGGGGAGACCCAAGAAGTCAAGTATCTGAGCTGACCCGCCAAATAATATAGAAAAACATCCGGTAAGGCAGCTCCGGCCTCATCTTTAGACCTCTGTAGAATCGACAGCTTGAGTTTAGATCTCCCCCCCCCCCCCATACAAACGGCGCGAATAGCGAGTTTATTATTTTAAAGAACCTTTTAGGCACCAACACATCCACATGCTCCAACACATACAAAAACTTTGGCAGTACTATCATTTTTAATAGATTCACGCGTCCTGCCACTGACAGAGGCAGACCTTTCCACACCTGAATTTTATCCCTTAGGTACGCGACCAAGGGCGCTACATTTAACCCATACGATCTAGAGCTATCCCTAGCAATATTAATCCCCAAATATTTGAACTCTGGTTGTACTGACAGTCCGCAGAACTGGGTGTCCCATCCACAGTTATCCTGCCTCAAAGGCATCAAATACGATTTGGCCCAATTAATTAGTAACCCGGAATACCTTCCAAAAGCGTTAATGAGGGATATGGCCCTGGGAAGGGTGGCATTGGGGTTTGCCATAAACAACACCATGTCATCCGCATATAATCCTATCCGGTCCTCTCTGTCCCCTATTCTAATTCCCATATATGCGTGATCCCTCCTAATGTTCAGAGCCAGTAATTCAATGGCCATTGCGAAAAGAAGTGGCGAAAGTGGGCACCCCTGCCTCGTGCCCCTATGGAGGCCAAAGGAAGGGGACAGGACCCCGTTCACCAACACCAGCGCTCGCGGAGATGTATATAGCAAGGAGACCCAATTAATGAATCTATCCCCAAACCCAAATCTTCGCAGCACTGCCAGCAAATAAGGCCATTCTACCAAGTCAAATGCCTTGGCCGCATCCAAAGATGCCACCGCCCAGTCCTGCTGCTCCTCCCATCCAATCTGCGCCACCACCTGTACCCGTTGAATATTCTCTGAGGTGGACTTGCCGGGTATAAAGCCACACTGGTCTGGGTGAATCATCTCCTTTATCACATTACATAACCTATTAGCTAGCATTTTAGTCAAAATTTTGTAATCCACTGTCAGTAGTGAGATCGGTCTATATGACCCACATTCATCTGGATTTTTGCCTGGTTTCAGCAATACAATAATGGTGACGTCACACATGGATTCCGGAAGAGTAGACCTCCGATAGCTATGCTCAAACAGGGCCAGCAATTGGGGGGCTAGCAGCTCCCCATACTGTAGATATACCTCAAGGGGATACCATCCGGCCCTGAGGCTTTCCCCTTGGCCATAGACGCCATTCCCTCCAAGATCTCGTCTACCGTAAATGGAGCATCAAGCATTGCCACCCGCTCGGCTGACAACGTAGGAAACGATATTCCATCTAAATACTTCTCCATCTCCTCCCTCCTATAATCTATTTTTGAAGCATACAACTGATCATAGAACTGTGTGAATTGTTCGAGAACATCCCTCGAGGAAGTGTAGATTCTATCGCCAGGCCCCACTATACCCATCACCGGGGGGATCTAGAAGTGTTCCGCACCATATGAGCCAGAATTTTACCCGATTGATTGCCCAATTCAAAATGAGATTGTTTACTAAAGAATAGACTACGCAAAGTCTTATCCCTCAGGACTTGTAGATACTGTCTACCCAAGTCCAGCCAAGCATTTCGGTTAGCTGGTGTGGGATACTGAACAAATGCCCCTTCCGCCTGTGAACATTTATATGCTAATTCCTCTTCATGCAGGGCGGAAGCACGTTTTACATAGGATATGGAGGATCGGAGACATCCCCTCAAATAGGCTTTGAGGGTATCCCACACCAGTGACCGATTTTCCATCTGCGCATGTGCTTCTATAAATATTGATAGCTGATCCGGTATACGATCGTTTTGTTGAACTAGCTGAAGCCAAAACGGGTGAATTTTACCCATACCCCTTCTGCCTACCTGTGGCTTTTTCAATGTCAGTAAGACCGGACTGTGATCCGAAATCCCCCTCGGTAAACGATCCACAGAGTCTACCTCCTGGAAAACCGCAATCTAGCCGGATAGGCCATCGAATATGGAATCTGCATGTCCCGGAGTCGGCGCTTGATAGGGACATATGACGCCCTTTGTCGCTGCAAATCAGGAGAAAAGTCCGGATATATGGACACAGATGCATTTTCAAATCTAATCCCTCCGGCCTTCCGAGCTTCCAACAGAACCGTGTCCCGATCTTTGCAATTCAACATCCGGGCAAGCAGTGGTCTTGGGGGAGCACCTGGAACTGGTAACCGTGCTGGAACCCTGTGTGCCCTTTCCACCGCATATGCTAACGAGAAGGAGGCAGCTGGAAACATCTCCTTCAGCCATCTTTCCATAAATTCTCCAGGCCTCTGCCCCTCTGCCCTCTCCGGCAATCCCACAATGCGGAGATTGTTGCGATGCGATCTATTTTCCAAATCGTCGGCTTTCTGGCGCCACAGATCGACTTTACGGGGCAAATCTTGAATAGCCGCCGGCATGGTAGCAGTAAGATCTTCCAAGGTGGATATCCTGCCCTCCGTCTCCGTGACTCTCTGCCGCACATTTTGCAAATCCTGTCTCAATAGGCCCACGTCCACTCTCACCTCATTAATCTTAGCCGTCAGAGTCGTCCGTGTCTCGAGGATGGCTGTCAGCAGCTTATCCGATGCCTCTTGCAGCGTGATTCCTGCATCCTGTTCCGAGGGAGCATGGTTGGATGTCCCAGCCACAGCTGCGGCCTGCACAGAAGAACTCCCGCCAGCGCCATCTTGGATCACCACGCGGGCATATGATTTCAGCTTTTCTGCCGCGTCCATCGCTTTAGACGGGCTCATCTTTTTCCTGGAAGATATCCTTCCCTTCCTACGCAGCTGGTAAGGAATTTTGGCTAATTTCAAGGATTACAGCACCGTCAGGAGGATTTTAGACAGGATGCTGGCCCGGAGCTATCGCCACACACGTCCTCTCACATCAGCAGCTGGCCACGCCCCCCGGCTGTGATCTTTCTTCCGGCCCTCACTTGCAGATTCCCCCTCCCTTACACAACACTGGGAAGTAAAACTTTTATCCCGCTACCTGATTTCCAACGAGCGTAGCACCGCCAATATTGTCCCTGGATTGTGGTGCCGTTTTGAAAGCTACAATTCTGGGCTTTAATATGAAACCATCTAAGTGCTATACCTTATATTCCGCAGTCGTTTAAAGTCATAACCTATTACATACGTCCTTGGCAATGAAAGGGTTCATGCCTTATTAAACCGGTTTTCCCACTAAGCAGATTCATCCCTTATCCACACGATAGGTGATAATTGTGTGAACACCACTAGGACCCCCCACCGATCAGTAGAACAGGGGTCCCGACAGTCATTCCTAATCACTGGACGATCATAGGGAGGAGGGTTTTGAATGGAGCAGCGGTCACCCATATGCGCTGCTGCTCCATTCAATGTCTATGGACCCAATGGAAACAGCCCAGTTCAGCCCTCAGCGGTTTCCATCGGCACTGTAGACATTGACTGGATTGGTGATAAATGTCCGTTGTGGGTAAACCCCTTTAGGGCTTATTCACACGAATGGAGAATACGGCCGTCTCACGGATTCGTGTATTTCAATGGGGCCATTCACACGGTCGCTGTGAAGGGTCCATTGATAAATAGAACGTGTCCTATTCTTCAGTTTTTACGGATCCCTCGATAGACTCAAGTCTATGGGGATCTGTAAAAAACGGGTACAACTCTGATGTGAAAAACAGCAGATTTTTAAGTCAGAGTTTGTGCTACTTCGAGTGAATCTGGACTTAAAGGGGTTTTCCCCACGAGGGACATTTGACCTATCCACAGGATAGGTCATAAATTTAAGATGGATGTGTGTCCCACCTCTGGAACCCGCACCTTTCTCTAGAATAGGGCCCCTTAAGCCCCGTTCTACCAATCTGTGCTCTGGCTGACTCCCGGCCACTTCCTGATTACATGGTCGGGAGTTACGGAAACAGCTCAGCTATGCTTTTTCGTAACTACCATTCAGTTGTATGGGACTTATGGAACTAAGCTACGTGGTTTTCTCCTTCGTGGTCCGAAATCAGCCAGAGCACAAAGTTAGAGCGTGTTTAGGGGGCCCCATTCTAGAGATAGATGTGGGTCCTACCTCTGGGACCTGCAACTATCTGACAGTTATGACATATCCTGTATATATGTCAAAAATGTCCCTCGTGGGAAAACTCCTTTAAAATAACTTTTGGCAGTCAGCCGTGATCGAAGGGATTCTCCATGTATAAGGCATAGAACTTTGTCGCTGCTTTGTCACCTGCAGATAGATACCAAACACTGCACATTTGCTATAATATCAGTGTTCAGGGGGTTAGGATAGATCTGCAGTATTGCCCACGTGGAGGTCTTATTGCAGCCAATGCATAAGTCATACCTCAGGGTATCTATGGCAATCCACACAGCTGGGGACCAGTGTGGCATCTGGCTGTAGCAGTACTAGATCTGTCCAGCAGGGGGCCTAGATAGATAGATATATATATATATATATATATTTTTTTTACCATGTTATCTACATGATTTATATATAAAACAAAGTAGCAATTTTTGAAACTTGCCCTCCATATTACTTGTTGGGCTTTTAAATATCTTCACTCTGAGCATATGTGTGGACATAAAGCAAGGTTTACAAGGAAACGAACGCCCAATATTGTAACTTGTATTTTCAGTAATAAGTGTCCTTTTATATGCATATGACATGTGAGTTACTGATTTCTTGTACATACCTCTCCTTTCTTTCTTCAGGATCAGCGATATCAGGAATTTTGTAGAGCGCATCCCTTGTAAATCAGAGAAGATCCCCTTCACGCTGGCGACCTCCTTCCCGTTGCGGGACCTTTTGGATGAGACGGTCACCATTCAGGAAGCTCGGCTGCAGAATGCCGTCCTGGTGCAGAGACTGCAGAAAACCACACCACTGTTCAGGGACGTCTAGTCCAGACCGCATCAGCAGCGGGGACTACGTAATCCTGAGGATCATGCGATTTAGTGCTTGGGTTTTATTTTGTGATATCTGAGGATCACTGTGAATAGACGGTGTACATATCCACTGACTTACAGGCTAGTATTGGCTGCACGGTCCTATCCATGGCCATATGTGCAGTCACGGCTACTTTGCTGCGCCTTCTGCGCTGCTTTACACGTTGCGGTCCTGTATTGCTGTCTACAGGGTGCACTTACTTATACAACCGCTCATACTCCTCAGGTTTCTTCTGCAGGCCTTTCTGCTATGGATGGCTTTACAATATTCTGTTTGGCAATAAGTCGATTATTAATGGTTGTTTAGAGCACCACTGGCACGTTCCCTGCGAGAGCGTGTAAGATTAATGGTTGTTTATAGAGGCGGTACAACACAGCTCCGAAAATGTCACTTTTACCTCTTAACTACACAGCGGTATTATACGTTATAGGATTTGAGATCACGGTTACCATGTATATTTGTCTGGAATAGAAGATAGTAGATTTAAAAGCCACAAAACCACCGTTTTGTTTCTATAGACACCCTGGTCTTATTTCTGTCTCGTTCTTTATTCGATATATTATCATTCTTTTTCAGACATTTGTTGTTTGCTTTAAGTCAAAAAGTGATCAAATGGGGTTTGACCCTCACCAATAGCGAGAATGAGCATGCCACAGTCCCCATCTTCTGCCGGATAGCTGGCTGCACTTGTGCACCCCCAACTTGATAGAATTGGGTGGAACTATGGGGGGGGGGTGTAATTTCATCATTGGGTGGATTTAGAAGCTTCAATTCAATAGTGACCGCCTATGGATCCCAACATCTGATTGACAAGAATTTAAGGATTGGGAGAACCCTTTTTAAATTAGGTTATTGACGCAGGTGTTCTTCTCACGTTCCATTATGATGTATAGTAGTATCATGATAAAGTCATTTCCCTTCCTTTTTCCTTCAGGGCGTTTGATATAAGGTATAAAGAAAACTCTTTTTCTGCTGAGCACAATCGGCATTACTCCAGCTCACCAGCAGGGGGCCTGCACCACTCTACATATGAACAGTAACAGTCCCCTCTGCTGACGGAGCTCATGTCTTTTATTTAGCATGCTGTCTTGGATTGCAGTGCGTTTTTAGCTAATTGTAATATTTTTAAGTTCTGTTTTTATAAATTTAACATTTTAAGCTACTGCTGTCTTGGTCTGTTTTACTTCTGGCGTTAGGTCATAGGTCTGAACCATAGATGTAATTTGGTCCTAAATAGCTTGTGCATGTCTGAAGGATTCACCGGACGCCAAAGGTCATACCACATTATTTAAAATTTGGTTGGCCAATATTAATAAGGACTCGCAGTAAAGATGACCGGTCAGCTCAGACCTAGCGAGTTGCGCTGAATGTATTTTGCCGTGTTCACCATATTCACGGACTCATGAATGTGATAAATCTCTCACACAAGTGTAACATTGGGGATAACTGCAGTGACTCCTGAAAGCATACCATATTGTTCCGGAACAAATCTTACTGACTTCCTGGCGATCATATGATCGTTCACTACTACCGGGGCCAATACAGACCGTGCTTCTCTTTGAAAACACAGAAATGAAAACTACTACAGCCTTCTCTCTAGGGTCCCCATCAGTCCGACTGCCAGGCACCCTACATTCAGCTGCCTGATATTTTGGGCAGCCAGCTTAAACCTGCGGTTCACTAGTTAAGTCTTTGTATATGCAGGGAATTTTGCAAAAAAAGCAAATAAAAGCCCAGCCCAGCTCTGGCCACTATGAAGATATATAAGAAATGAATCATCCAAGGAAGTTTGAACTAAAAAAAGCGCACGAGAGCGAGATGCGTGCGAGCGAGACTGTCCGGATCATGAACTACTGCAATACATTAGTATTGCAGTATATCATGCAAGTGATTCAATGATCGGTGGTTCAAGTCCTCTAGGGGGACTAAAATAAGTTAAATAGCATTAGTTGTTGTATTTTGTTTTTTGTGAAATAAAAAAATAAAATAAAAATATCTGTTATAATATTCTCATGGTATGCTGAATGACTGATGAGCTCCTCACTGTGCCCTTTTTAAAGAATTAGAATATCATCAAAAAGTTAATTTATTTCAGTAATTCAATTCAAAAATTGAAACTCCATATATTCTATAGATTCATTACACACAGAGGGATCTATTTCCAGCATTGTTTTTCTTTTAATGTTGATGATTATGGGAACAGTTCAGGAAAACCCAAAATTTAGTCTGTCAGAAAATTAGAATATTATATAATCCCAATTTGAAAAATGACTTCATACCAAAATGTTGTCCTACTGAGAACTATGTCCAGTATAAGCACTCAATAGTTGGTCGGGGCTCCTTTTGCATGAATTTCTGCATCAATTCGGCATGGCATGGAGGTGATCAGCCTGTGGCACTGCTGAGGTGGTATTAATGCAGCGTGGCATGGAGGCGATCAGCCTGTGGCACTGCTGAGGTGGTATTAATGCGGCGTGGCATGGAGGCGATCAGCCGGTGGCTCTGCTGAGGTGTTATCAATGCGGTGTGGCATGGAGGCGATCAGCCTGTGGCACTGCTGAGGTGTTATCAATGCGGCGTGGCATGGGGGCGATCAGCCTGTGGCACTGCTGAGCTATTATGGAAGGCCAGGTTGCTTTGATAGTGATCTTCAGCTCGTCGGCATTGTTGGGTCTGGTGTCTCATCTTCCTCTTGACAATACACGGTAGGTTCTCTATTGGGTTTAGGCCAGGCCAGTTTGCTGGGCAATCAGGCACAGAGATACTGTGGTTATTACACCAGGTATTGGTACTTTTGGCAGTGTGGGCAGGTGCCAAGTCCTGCTGGAAAATGAAATCAGCATCTCCATAAAGCTTGTCAGCAGAGGGAAGCATGAAGTGCTGGGAAATGTCCTGGTAGACGCTGCGCTGACTCTGGACTTGATATAACACAGTGGACCAACACCAGCAGATGACACGGCCCCCAAACCATCACTGACTGTGGAAACTTCACACTGGACCACAAGACACTTGGACTGACTCCTCTCCCCTCTTCCTCCAGACTCTGGGACCGAGATCTCCAAATGAAATGCAAAATTTACTTTCATCTGAAAACAGGACTTTGGACACTGAGCAGCAGTGTTGGTCCAGTGTGTTATAACAATTCAGCGCAGCGTCTACCAGGACATTTTCGAGTGCTACATATTTAATTTTTCCCCCAACACAATGTAGAAAAACAAAAGAAGCGTAACTGGTATTGCTGCGTCCGAATTATTACAATATAACGTTATTTAACCCTTGCAGTGAATGACCTAAGGAAAACAAATTACACCGACAATCGCTGTTTTTTTGGTCACTTCATCTCCCACAAAAAAATGAAGTAAAAAGTGATCATAAAGTCTCATACCTTTTTTTAAAATGGAACCAATAGAAAAAAAAAATAATCTGGCTCTTATAATATGGCGACAAAACAAATTTTATTTTTAGCAATCCTTATTTTCCTTGTAAAAGTAGTAAAACAACAAAAAATTATTTTGGTATCACCGTAATTGTATTGACCCGCAGAATAAGGTTAAACTGACGTTTTTACTGCACAGTAAATGCCATAAAACAAAAAAACCCAAATATGGGATCACTTTTTCCCAGTACATTATATGGCACAAAAAATAGTGCCCTGAGAATCTACAACTCGTTCCGCAGAAAACAAGCCTATGTACAGCTATATCGACGGAAAAATAAAAGTTATGGTTTTTGTAATGTGGGGATGAAAAAATGAAATTGAAAAATTGCTATGGCGGGAAGAAGTTAAAAGTAAAGATCATGCGCTGTCCTATTATTTACTAATACAGTAGGATTCCTTTTAGGCTGGGGTCACACAGTTTTTTTGCAGGAGGAAAATCTGCCTCAAAATTCCGTTTGGAGTTTTGAGGCAGATTTTCCTCTGCCTGTACGCCGATTTTCGTGGTGTTTTTCGCCCACGGCCATTGAGCACTGTGGGCATAAAATGCTGCAAAATACGCTTTCTCTGCCTCCCATTGATGTCAATGGGACGTCAGAGGTGTAAACGCACGAAGATAGGGCCTGTCGCTCAAACCCACGAGCCAGTTTTTCCACTCGCGGGAAAAAAAAAGCATTCGCCTCCCATTTAAGTCAATAGGAGGCTTTTTTGGCGTGTTTTGCGGCACAGTTTCCGGGTCAAATAACTCAGTGGGAACTCCCCCTTAATCTGTAATCCAATAGTCCAGAAATTGGCATAATAAGTAATCTGAAATCTCACAAGGGCGGGGGCTGAAAACTGGTGAACCAATTATTACATTAAAAATTAGTGATAGTCCCTTGTAACTTTTTTTTGTTCCCTTAGGGACCAATTGCACCGCAGTTCACGTACTACGTCATGTTGTTGTGAAGCCCTAGCCTAAGTGATAACGTTTTATCTTCGGTCGTCTTTCTGAGTTGTTATTAATTTCTACAGCATACTTTGCTGTTCTCATCCAATAATCGATAATCTGAGACCTCCGGTCGTAATAATGTTATATTAAAATAATGTAACGGTGTATATACTAGTCATGTATTTATCTTAATATGGGAAAATTCCTTTAATAGGGCATCTAATAATCCAGAAATTCTGATAATCTGGCACTTGTTTACAGTATAGAAATAAACATTTCAGACTCTTAAAAAAAAATAAAAAAATACTGCAATATAAAATTTGCATAAACTGCGAGTTTTTTGTGGCCAAGTTAATGGCATTGTCTCACCAAAATCGGCACTGATGGCGTGTACGTTCACTCCCGGACAGCGCCGTAGACAAACTTGTGACGTCTGCGCCACCATCAGGACGTTGTCTGGGGCGCTGCACAGGGGAGAAGAACTTCATGAACCGGAGATGTGATTATCTGCAGACAGGACATGGCATCCGGAGACTTGGCAGCTCTTTTGGCAGTCCTGGAGGTCTCCCCTTTTTCCGGCACATTCTGGGATGATGATACATAAGGTGCTGGGATTCTGTGTTATATTTCGGAATTGTCAGTTGTTTGAAAAGAAGAATGATTAATAAAGTTGTTAAAAACCAGTAAGAACAAAAAGTAAATGAGCACCAGAGCGACCAATCGGAGTCCACGTCTCATGTTCCCAGTGCAGGTTACAGAATTAAAGCTGAGCTGTGATTGGTTGCTATGGACACAACTATTTCTGTTAGACTGCTGTCATGGAGGAGAGGCAGGGACTGCTCATATTCCCCATTATATACAGAGACATCTTTATACTTGTCTGTGTAGTGAATGGTGGACACTATGGAGCTACAGATGATCACAGAGAAACATCTGGAAATGAATGGAACCAATACTGTGATCCCAGTCCCTATAACTGTCTCCTCGGGGGACTTGTCCCTGTCTGGTGCCGTCAGCCATTTTTATATAGACAGTTATGGCTTTAGTTATATATCTTATATCAGGTGAATTTATGTCATATTATGGGAGGAGCTGAGAAGACGCCCCCGACACAATGACACGTCCAGACTTCTCTAGTGGATACATATTTATATGGGAAATAATATAATGTCCCCGCACTTCATCCAGCGAATAGCAACGTGTCCATAAATGACTGAAGTATTATATAGTAGTATTATTTATAATGTACTGTCCTATATACCGGCCATATATCCACCACCAGTCCATCCATTATCAGTCCAACCACCCATCATCCATATATCATCCATCATCCACCCATCATCCACCCATCATCCACCCATCATCCCCCCTCCCTTGTACATACAATCCAGTGCTATGTTATTTATGGCTTCTGTATTATTGGGATATATGAGGGATTGTCGGGGATATATCTGTGTTATAATAAGTATATATAACCCCACAATTACATTGTATAGAAATAATGACATTGTCTCCTCATCTACAAGGTTTCGGGAGCCGAGGTGGAGAACATTTCCTCTATATAGAATTGGATTGGCTGCTCGGCCTGGTCCTGTCCCTTTAAATAATATTTGCTGCTGCTTAAGATGTCACGGAATGTTGTGAATGTTGGCTCCGCCCCCGCACATTATGACATCACTCAGATTATATAAGGAGCTGCTGAGCCGACACTCCGTTGAGGGTTGTAGTTGGTGTAAAGTAAGTCCGCTCTGTGTTCAGCTCCTGTTGAGTATTTTATTTTCTTCTACTGTTTCTCTTTCTCTCCTCTATTCTTCCTATATCTCCTCCATGTAATATTCCACTGTCTGCCATGGTAACGCACCGTCACCCTGTGATCGCGTCATGAGGGTGCCGTTGGGCTGGCATTGGTTATACGTCCAAGACCAGAGTTATCTCTGATCTTGGCCATTGCATTGGGATGTTGGCTGTATATTACCATCACTGTGCCGTAATAGTAGAGACATTTGCAGGAATAACCGGCTAAATGTGAAATGCTATTACAATGCGGTAAAGGATTAAAATATGGCATTCTGCCTAATGCCATATGTAGGAAACCCCAGTAGCACAGGGGTCCAGTAGGTAAGGGGCCTACTGTCACCTAAAAAGCAGCTTCCTACTGTTAGATTACATGTAAGGGACGGTGCTGATGAGTTTCATGGCTCAGAGTTACTGGTGGATTGTTAGAGAGACATAAGGGGGTGCGTATAAGGGGCACGTTATTGCACAGCGGCCTCCTGCAGCCCGTGCCTGTCACTATGAAGCCCCTCTGACATGGTATTAGTTACATGACCCCCATGCATCATTTACTCTGAGCATTCAATCGGAATCCATATTATATGAGATAGTACACGTGCCGGGTCATGACCTGCCTAGGTAGAGTCGTGTGTTAACCTTAAACCATACTATCCCCCACCCCCATTTAGTAACGACACATGACACCGAGGTTGGATGTGAAATGGCCACAGCAGCCGTTTATTAATTTCACAGTTTTATAAAAACAATTTAAATCCGAAACATTCGGATAACTAGTTAGGAATCCACCAGAGAATTCCTCCTAATAATTCACATGACCCAACATGGGTCAGAATCATAAATAACAATTAAACGTTAACATTAACCCGAGCAGAGGAAGTCCTTGAAGCCCCTTCAGATGTTCCTTTCAAGAACACACCGAATTAGCCATCTGCAAACCACTAATTACCTCCAGCCGTAAACCAGCTCGGAAGCACCGTTCACCTCTGCAGATGGCTCCAACCACTAGAAGTCCACTTCAAGGGGATAACACCCGTTGAAGCCCTCAAGTGATATACCGACCACTAGAAGTCCACTTCAAAGGGATAACACCCGATGAAGCCTTCAAGTGACATACCTTCTACCAGAAGACCACTTCAAAGGGATAACACCCGATGAAGTCTTCAACCATGTACCTTTTTTGGGGGACGCATACCCCCGATGCGACCCCCCCACCATTTTGTACTGACTGGCCTCAAGGACTCCCCCCGCCAGCTGCCATGACAACAGAACCTACTCCGGAAAAAAGAAAAACATGTTAAATAAACACACAAAATAAAACACAACGCTCATATACGGACGTACAGAAGACCTAAGGAGTAACAAAACAAGGGTGGGAGGGTGGGAGCTTTGCTTCTTGTGTATTACTCCTCCCGCTGCTTCCGGCTCAATGCCGAGAAACAGCGGGAAGCGCAGTAACGGCCCCCCCGTCCCCCCTAGCTCCTCCCCGTCCCTCCTTCAGCTCCTTCACCTTTCCCTCACCTCTTAACATTAACCCTTTCCCTACCAGGACGGTCATGTCGGCTTCCCTCAAGCCTGCAGCTGCGTCCAGCCTCTTCTTGACCTGCCTAGGTAGAGTCGTGTGTTAACCTTAAACCATACTATCCCCCACCCCCATTTAGTAACGACACATGACACCGAGGTTGGATGTGAAATGGCCACAGCAGCCGTTTATTAATTTCACAGTTTTATAAAAACAATTTAAATCCGAAACATTCGGATAACTAGTTAGGAATCCACCAGAGAATTCCTCCTAATAATTCACATGACCCAACATGGGTCAGAATCATAAATAACAATTAAACGTTAACATTAACCCGAGCAGAGGAAGTCCTTGAAGCCCCTTCAGATGTTCCTTTCAAGAACACACCGAATTAGCCATCTGCAAACCACTAATTACCTCCAGCCGTAAACCAGCTCGGAAGCACCGTTCACCTCTGCAGATGGCTCCAACCACTAGAAGTCCACTTCAAGGGGATAACACCCGTTGAAGCCCTCAAGTGATATACCGACCACTAGAAGTCCACTTCAAAGGGATAACACCCGATGAAGCCTTCAAGTGACATACCTTCTACCAGAAGACCACTTCAAAGGGATAACACCCGATGAAGTCTTCAACCATGTACCTTTTTTGGGGGACGCATACCCCCGATGCGACCCCCCCACCATTTTGTACTGACTGGCCTCAAGGACTCCCCCCGCCACCGCGAAACAGGCCTTGACCACCTTAAGCCTGTGAGTTCCTCCACACCACCACCGCCCTTTCTATGCCTTCTGCTATAGCCAAGCTCCAAATATCAATGCCAACCTCGGTCAGATGAACCCCGTCACTCCTCCAGAAATTCCCCAATCCTGACTCCAAATCCCTATGCCTCACGCAAATGCCCCCGTTCTTTGCCACAAAACGGGACACCGCCCGGTTAACTTTTATCCGAGCTTTATTGACTCTCTCCACCGATCTAGCTAACCGCCAATGCTTCCTTGGGACTATGTCCGACCACACTACCACCAACTTGGGATCAGATACCCACAAACACAACAAATCATGTTTGATATCCCGCACCAACTCACGAAAAGGGCGGACTCCTAAGTCATTCCCACCCACGTGCAACACTAAAACCTCCGGAACCCTATCAAGCCGCACATATGTCTGGAATTCCGCCAACACCCTGTTCCACGACATACCTCTAAACCCCAGCCAATGCACAACCGCATCCTGTCGCGGAATGCGCAACTGGCGACCATCCGGGCGGACGTCCGCCCTCAAAGCCCCCCAGTGCACGTACGAATGACCCATCAACCACACCAGACAAGGAGGCGAATCTGAAACGGAAAACACAGTTAGGCACCACCATATAACATTTGCAAGCATAAACAACAAAATTACAACATATGGGGGCGGACATAGGACTTAAACCTTTTTGACTCCCAACGACCAATACGCCTCACCCCCTCATCATCCAACCCCCAGCGCCCTGCTTCCGTTGCTGCGCCAATCCGGAAGGAATGAGATGAATATGAGCCTGCCGCAACCCCAACCGCCGTCAAACATTTTTTAAAAACAGCTCCAAACTGAAACCTGGACAAGAACGACCCGTCCACATGACGTAACAAAGGCAAATCTGGAGACCCCCTGTTTTTTGTAAAACCCCGCATGCACTCTACTGGGCACATGACCGACCCCGGGAGAGCGAACAAAACTATCAGTTTTCCCTTCCCTAATTGGTCAGTTTTTGATCTACGCAACCATACCTCCAACCGATCTGCAAAAAGGCTCACCTCCCCAGATCTCAGCCCCCCTGCCTGTTTAGTACTTGGCGACACCAACTCACCTATTCTAAATGCTCCGAAGAACGCCAACGAGAAAGCCAACCGAAACAAATCCATTTCATCTGAAGAACGACATACCGATGCCAATGAACCGCCCAACAAGCCCAGCAAAGCAAACGACACCGGCCTTCTACTATCCGCCTCCACCCTACCTCTGCGCAACCCCTTCAAAGCCTGCGATACCAGAAATTCCTTCGATACATCCCGCAAGCCCCGCAACTTAAGCCCAAACGCCACCGCGGATATAAACCGGTTCACCTTCGCTACTGAAAACCCCCCCTCCCAGGCATCCCCTAACCAATACAAAAGTGCCACCAACCTGTCTCTATCCGTATTAACATCACCCAACTCTCTTACCCACTCCTCCCACTGCCTCCAACAAGCAGCATAAGCCCTCCACGTCGTGCGCGCCAAAGACCTTTGTAACAGCTGCTCTACGGGACCGATACCAGATCCCATAGATGATCCGGACACGCCAAACCGAGACGTTCCGCTCCCGGGGCCAATTGCCGAAACCGGTCCCACTGCGAGCGAGAAAGAGCATCAGCAACACAATTCCGTACACCCGGGACATGCACCGCCACCACCCACGCGTTCAGCGACAAACACACCAACACTAAATGTCGCAACAATTGAACTACCGGAGGAGAGGACGCCGTGATGTTATTAATGGCAAGCACCACCCCCATGTTGTCGCAGTAAAAACGGACCTTCTTATCCCTGAGCCTGTCCCCCCAAATGGTAGCCGCCACCACGATGGGAAACAGCTCGAGCAGGGCCAGATTCCGCGTCAATCCACTGGACACCCAGCTAGCCGGCCATTGACCTGCGCACCACGGACCTCCCCCGTAAGCTCCAAAGCCACCCGCCCCAGCCGCATCCGTGAAAATATTCAGATCACTCGTATCCTGCGCTGGGGCCATCCATAGCGAGCGACCATTGTACTGGCCCAAGAAGTCATCCCAAACCTGAAGATCAGCTCGGTGCTCCTCCTTGAGCCTCACAAAATGATGCGGCGCCCGCACTCCCGCCGTTGCCGCCGCCAACCTTCTACCAAACACCCTCCCCATCGGCATAATCCGGCAGGCGAAATTCAACTTCCCCAGCAGCGACTGAAGCTCCCTCAGCGACATTTTCTTCCTTCTACAAGCCCGTCGCACCTCCAGCCTCAAAGCACCCAACTTATCCGCCGGGAGCCGACACTCCATTGCCACCGAGTCAATTTCGATTCCCAAGAAACAAATCGTCGCTACCGGGCCCTCCGTTTTTTCCGGCGCCAAAGGGATCCCAAAATCCCTCGCCACCTTCTGCAGGGCATGAAGCAAGTTACCGCAAACCGGCGAACCCCCCGGGCCAACGCACAAAAAATCATCTAAGTAATGGATCAACGAATCGACCCCGGATACTCCCCTCGTTACCCACTCCACGAAGCTACTAAACGCCTCGAAGTATGCACAAGAAAGAGAACACCCCATCGGAAGGCACCGATCCACGTAAAAGGCCCCATTCCAAAAACAACCCAACAGCCGTTGGCTTTCTGGATGCACCGGCAACAACGTGAACGCCGCCTCGATGTCGGTTTTTGCTAGCAGCGCCCCCGGACCCGCAGCCCGCACTAACCCCACCGCCTTATCGAATGAGGTATAAACTACGGAACACAACTCGTGATCAATCCCGTCATTTACCGACGAACCTTTGGGATACGATAAATGTTGAATCAAACGAAACTTTCCGGGCTCGCGTTTAGGGACAATACCCAAAGGGGACACAACTAAATCTTTCACCGGCGACTCCACAAATGGCCCCGACATGCGCCCCAACGAAACTTCTTTTAACAACTTTTCCGACACGACTTCCGCATGCAAGTAAGCCGATTTTAAATTTCTCCGCGTAACCGGAACCTCATAAGGAGGCGGAGGAATAACAAAACCAACACTAAACCCTTCATAAAGCAACTTAGCTGCCGCCCTATCCGGATACTCATTTAGATAAGGGGCCATCCTTTCCACCCTCACCGGCGACACCCCCTTGACCAGCCCCGTGCTGGTTCCCGGACCTCTTTTTCCGCAGACATTTTGCCGCCCCGTGTGATGCCCCATTACACTCGGAGCACACGTGCTTGAACTTGCACGTGGCCCCGAACTTGCACTGGCCTTCATTGAATTGCCAGCAAAACCCCGCCTTTCCCCCGCCGCTTGGTCCACTCTGACTAGTCTGGCCTCCCTGGCCACCGCTCCCGGGAAAGGGCTGCCTAACCGGAGCCGTAACCCGTAACCAGAGAGCAATATCCTTCTGGTCCCACCGAATCGCCGGCCGAACCGCCTTCCGCTGACGGAATTGCTCCTCATATCGCAGCCACGCCTGACCCCCATACGCCCTATGAGCCTCCCCAATAGCATCAAAATAACAAAATAACGCCGAACAATTTTCCGGCGCCTTTTCCCCTATCACACTAGCCAATATGGCGAACGCCTGCGACCAATTAACGAACGTCTGCGGGATAAGCCTATACCGCCGCCGTTCCTCCTCGTCCTTTTTACTCTCATCCCGCTTGCTCTTATCCAAATTGAATTTAGCCAGCGGCAAGAGAGAAAAAATTTCAACATATTCATCTTTCCAGATCCGATCACGCACCTCCTGCTTTAAATGCGCCCCCAACGGACCCTCAAAACAAACATACACCTCCCCCCGAGCACGATCGTCCATGCGCACTCGATCGCCGTCCTTCTGTGCCTCAGTCTGCACCGACACCGCGACCGCCTCTCTAACCGCCACCACAGGACGCGCCTGCAACGATCCCACTTCCCTGGGGCCTTCCCAAACTACCGCAGGGGACACTTCCGTTACTACCGGCGCCGCGGCCCTATCCAGGCGCCCCACCAGCTCCCGTAAGCAACCCACTAAATCTGCCAAACCCGCTCCGTCGCGTCCGCCCGCGCCACTACCGGCCCCCGATGCTATGCTAGCAGCCCCCCCGCCGACACCCGACATAAAAATCGCTGGATAAGACAATAATGGAGTTATACACTCACCGGGCTGCACAGGCGCTGTGTTCCCGTCAGCCGGACCATCCTGACCTCGACGATAGACGTCCAGTTCACCTTCCTCCAGTTCTTCTCTCGCCGACGACTGTCCCTCCCAACGACCTCTTCGGAAAGGGGATGAGGACGCGCTGACCGATGGGCCGGCAACCTGCCGCCCGACCGCCGGGACCCAGACTTCCGACCGGACCTGTTGCCTCGACGTCGCTGCAGATCTAGTCGTCCGTCTAGACGATCCTGACGAAGCCTGCCCCCTGGCCGGAACATCACCATGCGGGGCGGCCGTACCTTGCTCTCGACATCTTCCATCTGATGGGGGAGGGGTGACAGGGAGCCCGGCCTGCGACTCCCTGCTTACCGCCGGACCCCGTCGCGGCCTGGGATTCCTGCCAGGATGCAGGGCCTGGGAAGGGGCGGTCCTCCCAGCTGCCTGGCCTGCAGCGTCCGGGATCGGGCTCCCTCTGCGACGCCGTGTCCGCGGGACTACCTCCGGACTCAGGCGCTCTGGAGGTCGGGACCGCCGAGAGGGACGGGTCGACACAGCCTGCATCGCCGTCACCCCTGCTACCGCTCTCTGCCTGCCCAGCGCAGGAGCGGTTGTTGCCGACTCCCCCCCCGCCGCCATAGCCATGCTCGTAGGGGGGCCGGGGGAGGGGAGCCTGTCCCTTACAACAGACCCCGAACGCCGTGCCCGACGTGGCGAAACGGCGTCCGGGATCCGCGTTAATGCAGCCACGGTCTCCTCCAGCCATCCGGGACCGTGGTGCACAGCAGCGGCACGCAGCCGCTCTAAAATCAGGGCCTCTGCCATACTAAAAAGCCGGGCAACGGGGAGCTTTGCTTCTTGTGTATTACTCCTCCCGCTGCTTCCGGCTCAATGCCGAGAAACAGCGGGAAGCGCAGTAACGGCCCCCCCGTCCCCCCTAGCTCCTCCCCGTCCCTCCTTCAGCTCCTTCACCTTTCCCTCACCTCTTAACATTAACCCTTTCCCTACCAGGACGGTCATGTCGGCTTCCCTCAAGCCTGCAGCTGCGTCCAGCCTCTTCTGTACACAGGACACAACCATAGGCAAACTTATTAAGACTACTATTAGAATAAGGAATATTATTGGGGTTGGGTTACACTCTTGTGCTGGACATTATAGCACATGACACCATTATAAGGCCATGTTCAGACGTGGCAGAGTTTTTCCGCTGCAAATGTTGGTGAAGATTTGGGGCAATCACGCAACGAATCTGCACCAACATTTGCATATTTGACAGGTAATTCAGACGTTGCAGATATCACAGCGGACTTGACACAGATTTCAGTTTTTGCATTGCAAAGGCTAAAATCCGCAGTGAAATTCCGCTTCTTCTCCGCAATGTAATGAGCATGCTGCGGAGGGAAAATTCTGCACCACAGGCTAATTTCCGCACCGTTATTTTCTGCAACGTCTGAACTAAATTTCCTAAAAATGTATAGAAAGAAATGTAAAAAACGGCTGCTGCAGAATTCCACTGCGGACTGTCCACAGCGGAATTCAACAGCAATTCAGCCACGTGTGAATGTGCCCTAACATGGAGCTACTGTATCTGGATTATTATACTGTCATGGGTAACACAATATGAGTGTGAATATTTCTATGTACATCCATGTATCAGGTACAAGATGGGCATGGATGACTGGGTACTGAGGGTTCTGGTACAGGTTGGGTATTGGTAATGTGATGGTTGGTCAATTTTCTTATATTCTCTGTATTAAATTACATTATGAATTATCAAGCATGCCAAATTACGAAGATATTTATTCTCCACTTTTCCTCTACATAGTTCTGCTTGAGTCTGCAAAAATATGTTATTATTGTGTATTATTCTTATATCCTTCAAAATGTTCAGATGGCTGTCTGGCTGAACGCCTGGACATAAAGTGCAACTATTTCTCTTCATCTTATGTACTCCCTCTATGGGAAAGAGCAGCTAACACCACTCTATTGTATGCTTGCCTCCAGATGCAATTCTGATGTCAGCATTTTAATGATGAATTCTAATAATGCATTTGAAATATTCTCATAGTATGCTATTGGCTGAATAAGAGTTAGGGTACGTTCACACGGCTTATTTTCAGAAGTTTTTTGGGCTGTAAATGCCCCGAAAAATGGCTAAAGATACAATTTCAAATATCTGGCCATTGATTTCAATGGGAAAAACTGTGTTTCGTTCCCACGGGGCGGTTTTTATGCGCCATTTCTAAAAATGACACGTAAAAAAATGCCTCGTAAAAAAGAAGTACATGTCACTTCTTGAGCCTTATTTGGAGCCGTTTTTTATTGACTCAATAGAAAAACAGCTCCAAAAATGTCCTTAAAAAAATACATAAAAAAACGCATGATGCATAAAAAACTGCTGAAAATCAGAGGCTATTTTCCCTTGATAACAGCTCCGTATTTTACAGCCGTTTTTGCTTTGCCGTGTGAACATACCCTTATTGTTACATTGCCTCTGATTGGTTAACCTCAAGCCTACACCCCTTTTGAATGATATTATAATTGAGTTTGGCAATAAACCTCAGAGGAGTATTTTGAGCATATCAGCAGCGTCTGTGTGATTTATTCTTCTTCACTCATATCGAAATGAAATCTCCTGATTAGGATGCTGGATGAAGTGCCTGGCGTGAGTGTCTGTTGGAACTCTCGTCTAAATTTCAGTCTAATATATTTTGAGCCATTGACTTCCACAACAGTAACAATGAATAGGTCTTGTACATTTTGAGGTGCAGGGTGGGGATGGTTCTAGTATAAAATATTGGCAAAAAAAGGTCACAGTAGTTATTAATGATCCTTAATAATAAGTCTATAGAATATGTCCTAGATTCTCACTATCTTTTTTTATTCTCTAATAGGATGGAGAAGGATCAGGAGATGAAGATTGTGAAGGAGGACGAGGAGATAAAGACTGAGGAGGAGAAGATAAAAATTGAAGAGGAGAATGAGGAGGAGACAAAGATTGAAGAGGAGAAGAGTGAGGAGGAGCCAAGGATTGAGGAGGAGGAGAATGCAGAGTTGGGAAATAATGAGGAAAAGATAAAGAATAAGGATGAAGAAGAATACTGGGA